>NC_143577.1:28623065-28923065 GCF_048544385.1 Mastigoproctus giganteus | reverse complement strand
CTCAAAATTCCTATATATCATTCTTTATAAGGTGCATTGTGGCATTTACACAAAATTTAAAGGTAACATTAGTAGCAGCACTTTAAAAACACTTAAAATTAAAAATGATGGTACAAAATTGTGATATTTATACTGCACTGAGAAATTTCACAAACAAGAAGACTGAATTCATATTTATTATATTAGTAGCAATGAAAACAAACAAGTTTCCCATTTATCCTTAATACAGCTGAAACTGGAAAAGTTTACATATTCATGTGACTGCATATACAGGCAACCCCCACATAATATAGTACTTTTACAACACAGTTTCACTCTAACACAATTGATAAATTGTGGCAATCCTTGCACAACACAGTATTTATATAACATGGTTCAAGAATTGCAGAAAACCTCACATAACAGTGTTTTTGAGCAGTTGTGCAGGGGAAACCCTGCTATTCTGATGTATGTAATTTTTCAACATTTTCATTCTTTTTTGTGAATCTTTGCTGTTGACTCGCTAGTCGTTATGCAAAAAAAAGGGGGGGGGGGAATCTCCGTGTTAGGTTCTGTGCTATTGAACTTCTGGAAAAAATCTATTTTTCAAAGTTTTATTACTATTGGATAATGCGCCAAGCCATCCAAAAGATTTTTAAGTCATCCAAATGTTGAAGTAATGTTCCTACCACCTAATACAACTTTAATTCAACCATTAGATCAAGGCATTATATCTACCTTTAAAACTCATCACATCAGAAAATTGTTACAATGGATTTTGGAAAAAATTGATTCCGAATCTATTGAAGTGATGGAGGTATGCAACCATTTTTCAATATTGGACTGTATCGGCTTTTTTGCTCAAAGGAGTAAAACCGCCTACATTAAATGAACATTGGAAAAGTGCATGGCCAGAGTCAGTTCATTCAGGAAATACGGTCGAACTGGCAGCAAATGCAATCTGTGCGATAGTTAAACTTGGTAAGTCGGTAGGAGAGGAACGTTTTGATGATATGACTACTGAAGCCCTACTGGGTAGCACAGTTGGTAGAATAGCCCCCCCCCCACACACACACACTGGGTGGAAAAGACCCGAGTTCGAATCCCTTGGCTGAATTAGTTGGTCTCAGGCAAGGGTATGATTACTGAAGACGTTCAAGAATTACTGGTAGAAAGAGGCTGGCCAAGCAGATTTGGTGAAGATGGCATTAGAGGTAAATCAAATAAATTCAGAGGATGATAGCGCAGACAAAAATTCTGAACTTCCAAATTTTACACTAAAAAGCATAGGGGAAGGGCCAATTAATTTAGCCAAACAATTTGAATCTTATTTTTTCAATGCAGATTCTTTGACTGAAGGGAGCCCAAAGTTCAAAAGGGAGCTTCAAAAATGCTTAATTCCACACAAAATTAACAAAGATCTATCACAAGCAGAAGCGAACAAACCCAGATTACTGATTTTTTTTAAAGATGGCAGAAGATACATGAAATCTGGAATGGTGTATTTTTGTTAGCTTTTGGAATGTAACCTCCCTTTTTGTAATGGTTCTTAGTCCCATCTAACACGGTTTCACACTACACGAGATTTTATAGGAACCTAACTACCATATTATACTATGGTTGCTGTATATTGAATTAAGGGAAGCCAGATTTTCAGCAGCACTGTTCACAATAGGCCATGCAATTTTTCTGTCAGCATACAGGCTCAATTCCAAAACTTCCTTACTTGTAGCCAACAATGTAGCTCATTTTCATCCTACACTGGAAATTTTTTGAATTTTCAAACAGAAAAGTCATGCAAAAAAATTACCTTGGTTAAGTTTCTACAGAATGAATAGACTGGTTTCCAGTGGGGGGGGGGGGGGGAGGCAAAATATCCTCCCTCACATAAATGCCAACAGGCTAATAATGAATTTTTAAAAATTCGTTATGATAATACTTAAAAATACTATTCGAAACTCCTGGATAGGATTATCTATTTCATCTACATGAACTTTTTCGATTTGACCCAATTTACTTAGCCAACATTACTTTGGTCCAACATTACTTAGCCAACATTGTTAGCGGTGGAAATTCATCCCATGAAAACCTGATCATATAAAATGTACCTTTCAAGAACAATTCAGGTGGAAAATTGTTATTGATGCTCTTTTTCTACTATCTTCTTCACCTGATGTTGCCTATAATGTCTTAAAACTCTTAATAATTCCAACATAAAGAGCCTGTAGGAAACCTCTGCAATTAGGAGGTAGTAACTCAATCACCAAATTACTGAGATCCTTTACTTTGTAGAAAGGAGCATTATCTAAGAGCAAAAGCATATTGCGGTTTTTAATTCTCATTTCCTTGTTGAAATTTTGCCACCACGCACAAATTTCTACTGCAGTTGTCCATGCTTTACTATTATGTCTATAATTCACATAAATTGATGGGCTGAAATTCTTAAAACACTGAGATATTGCTGCCCTTCCAATTATAGTAATAGTCCCTTTGTCACTTCCATCTGCATTTGTACAGAACACAAGGGTGACTCTTGCTCTTATTTTTTTACAACCTTTCACGGTACCAATTAATATTGTGTCTGGTTTCATTCTATAAAAGGGAGCTATTTCATCCATGTTATGAATGTCTCATTGATTGTATTTTTTTAAAATATTGAAAAATCATATCATTCCACTAATTCCTTGTCAACCTCAGCTGTTTCTCCATATCTGTTCCATTGAATCAATCGATGGTGCTGCTTAAAACAATGCAACCAACAATTTCTGTACACAATCTCTGATTCCCATCTGTTTCTTCTATTAATTTTGCCTACTCCTTAATTACTTTACAGTTACTATTCAAGTTCTTGCATTAACCTGTCGAATCCAAATAACTAATTCATCCTCCAGCTTTTCATGTTCCCTAAGGCACTTCACTGATTCACTTTCTTGATTCAGCCACTTCTTTTGTTCACTAAGAATGACACCAACACAGCACCAACTTATTGGTTTACCCCATACAGCAGAAAAGTGGTCCGAAATCATCTGCTGGCTGTTACTAGGTATATTTCTTTGTAACTGCACACTCCTTTCTTTTCAGTTACATTCAACACTTATCTTATTCATTTTGAGAAGGTCAGTACTGTTGAATTAACTTTAATGAAAATAGAGAAAAAGTTACTCTGTAAACATGATATTTAATAGTAATAATACCAAAATACATTCAATGTTCAAAAAATACTTGTTTAATGCTATAACAAATGCAGGAAGGCCGAAAGTAAAACATTCTTTCTTTTGTATTAGAACCCTTGCAAGAACAGGGGTTCTAATACAATGAGACAAGTGTGAGGCATTCTTATGCTTAAAAACGTGAAAATAGTGGGAAATTGAGTGGTGGGGAATCCACTGGGTCCACTTTCTTATTGAGAGTGCCAAAAATGAATTTCATGATGGTTTGACAAATCCACCCCATAAATAAAAAGATGAGGCAGACTTGTGCACATGTTTGGTGTTAAATCAGGTACGTTTGAAATGAAAAATCATATACATTAGAACCCCGATAAAAGGTTTTCCAAGGGACTGGAGGTTTAGAACTTCTTACGAGGGAAAACTTCTTAGACAGGAAAATGACCTAAGGGTATGAAATATTAACTCACAAATATAAATGAAAATTTTACAATACATAAGTTAGACTATTTTAAGTACTATTGCAGAATTCATAAATATTTTACTCTGTCTATGGGAAACATTTTTAAACTGAGGATTTCTAATTGCTTAACATTCGGTTCATTAAACTCATGGACTCCAAAGTAGTTCATCCTTCTAACTATAACCCTTCAAATTAGAAAAATCTAATATAATTAGTATAATTAATTATTATACTCGTATAATCAGTATAATTAATATTTGTAGCATTAAAATAAAAAACTGCAAAGTAGGGAAGCATGATTAGGGCCAATGCAGTAGACAGACAAAAATACAGTTATTCTTTAAAGAATTACCAAAAATACTAATGGCAATCTACAGAAAAAATTAAGTATTATAAATTCAGTTTTCAACATACCTTAAAAGGTCAAAATTGCAATAAGACACAGTAACAATCCACTAAGCAATTCAGAACCATCTTAACGGCAAATGCCTCGCGTGGTCAATGATATCCAATTATGGATATCGATGAAGACAATCTTGATATGTCACTTGCATTATATCAAAATATTTATACTAAAAAAAGTTTTAAGGCTGAAAGCCTCAGATTACAGAAAATTCGCTAATCAAACAAGTTAGTGCGTAGCATCATTTTAGCTCATAGTAAATCCCCGAAGTAGGTGAAATGGCATCGTTTTTTTTTTTTTTTTTTTTTTTTACATCTCATATTGTGAGTGCCTTCACAAGTTGCTCTGATATTGTAATATTAGTCTTCTCCACTGGCGAAGCATTGCCTATTCGAAGTAGTGCTATATCAGGATAATTTGTTGTGAAGGCATTCCATTCAGAATATAAGGTGTAACAAAAACGATGCCATTTCACCTACTTCGGTGATTTACTACGAACTAAAACGATGCTATGCACTAACTTGTTCGATTAGCAAAATATTTATGTTGTTTTATATTTTTAATATAAAAATAAAGAATTTCTATATTTCAAAAAGTATTAAGTGGGAAAATGCCATTATAATAATGCGCTGTGTATTCTTTAACACGGACTTTTTATGCAGGGAAAACTTTTTACCCGGGAAACTTCTTATGCAGGAAAATAATACATTACAATATACAGAGTTGAAATTGGGAAACCAAACCTAGTACAGGGGAAAACTTTCTATGCGGGAATTTCTAATCTGGGTTCTACTATATTTAGTAATTGACTAATATGGCGGTGGCTTGCGGGGGTAGTGCTTTACAGAGGGATTCCCCTATTAATATTTATTGGGAAGATCAGTTCGAAGAAGGTAGTAATATTGCCAATTCTGTAGAGACCTATGTCTTGTGTGAAGTGTTTAAGCTGGATATTACTGAACATGAATTTATGACAGAATGGAACAAAAGCTTTAAGAATTGATTTTTTGATGTTAAGAAGGAAGTGGTTTATTATAGGTAGATTAAGAGTAGTGTAGTCCCAAGAACTAAGTATATTATTAAAATCAAATTTTATATTTTTGTATGGATTATGCACTTTGTTGCCACGTGAGTGTCTGCATTTTGGAGCTTGCATGTTATGACTAAGGTTAAATAATTTATAAATACAGTTTTTGGTGTTTAAAGAGCTATTACTGAATAAAATCTTATGGAAGAATTTATTATTTAGTCCATGTGGATACAGGGATTTACAGATACACATATAAATGTTTTCGTAGTACTCACGTGTGTAGCTATCTTCAATGATTGCTAAGATTTTTATGATAGCATTACTGAAATTTTGGTGGTGAAAGTGTAATAGTTCCAAATTAGTGTTGTTGTTTTTTCCAATGCACAGGTTTTTACTTTTTGATCTATATTCATTATTTCTGATATTTGGGGAGCTGGATGTTTGTCCTACATAACTGGTATTGCAATTTTACAGGTAAGTAGATAAATGACATTTGTAGTTTTGCAAAAAGGTAAGGAATCTGTGTTATGGTTGATTTCATGGTTAATCATAGCAGGACAAGTTAGACAATGTTTGTTATGGTATTTGGAAAAGGACAACGTCTGATTTAGAACATGTTTATTATTTTCGGGTTTGAAATTTAACAGATCATCCTCAGGAGATGGATGGAACACAAAATGTTTTCTAGCAGCACTAAAGGTGATGCAATGCTGACTCACTGTTTTCTTATTTGGTTATTTACTCATGTTTTGTTTTTAAGAAATAAATTGCATATAACAGAAGTGTAAAAACCAAATCCATCTAGACGTATTGAGTAAATGTATATGTAGTTTAAAGAATAGCTTCGCGCAAAGCAGCAGAAGGCTAAAACTTAAATGAAAATTAAATGTAATTTTTAAAAAGTTAGTTGATAAAAAATTATTAATGTTAGGTATGACAGATGCACCTAAAAGTGCAAAGCAGCATTAAAGGATGCAAAAGTATATATAAGTATGTATGAATAGATATATATTAAATGAAGTATGGATAGATGAAGGTGAAAATTACACAAATTGCGAGTAACTAGAAGGGTGAGGGTAGTAGAAAAAGAAGTACAGTAAATATGTAAAAGACGAAAGAATGTTAATATCCAAAGTTATAATAAATTAAGAAAATTATGAGCTGAATTACAAAGCCAATAGGAGGTGGGTGAACTGTAAAGTAAAATTAATAATAATAAAGTAAAATACAATAAAATGAAATAAAAATAAAATAAAATGAAAAATGCTAAAGCTGTCATCAGATATGGGGGGAAATATATTTAGATAAAAGTCGAATACAGGTAAACCAAATGTGCAGAATCTGATGTCAGCTGAAGTAAATATTGATACATGGTCAGGTATTTCAACAGGGGACTACATCTGACTATGTATCAGGAACTGTGTTACTATACTTGTCCATAGTAGTAGAAGTGAATGGCCAAAAAGCAACAAAAATGAAATTAGCACTTCTAATACTGTATGGACAAGGTAGTCCCAACGCAGTGTCATTTATTAAGGTAAAAATAAGGATCAAGTTATAATAAAATATAGTTAAGTGTTTTCAGAAAGGGAAAAGGTGTTATTTTTATTAAAATATGGTAGAGTTTAGTGTATGATTTAAATGTTGTAATTTTATGGAAATTGGAATTCAGTAATTTGGTACAAGCATATGGTATAGGGTAAGGTATTAGATTGAAGATAGGGAAGGGGAAAAGGAGTAGTTAAGTAAATAAAGACGAAAATAGGGACAGAAGTAGGATAGTAGAACATTCGTATCACCCTCGTATACACTAATAGTTTTATGAACAGGAAGAAAGGTAGAAATACATAGTAGAAAGATAAAAAGCAAAGAAAAAGTTATTAAATCACACTGAGCTAGCTGGGGTTGTGAAGCCCAACCTTATAATAAGGGCTCTGGCTTTGTAAGCATTAGTATAAAAGGGAGCTAATACCAAATGTCTGTATTGTAAGGAAAAGGCAGGTGCAAAAATATGTAAATTGAAACATGCCTAGAAAAGAACTGAAAACGAAACCGATAGTATAATAAGAAAGTGAACGATACCTGCAGTTTTCAAGTAATGTGTAGCAGAAGTAAGCTGGCAGAAAAATAATATGTAGCTGAAGAAAAAAGACGGGGAAATGAAGCGCGCATATTTAGTAGAGTAGATGAATGCATGTAAACCATAACCACATTAGTAACATAGCTATGTGAAGCAATTTATAGCAGCATAACAGACTTAATAGAGAGCTGTGAAGAAATGTAAAAAGATGGGAAGATAGTGACCTCTATTGTTGTATTTAGAACAAAAATGCATGGGGATACTTAAGATTAGTGTTAGAAAAAGAAATGTGGTTGGTATAGTAGAACTTTACCATAATAAAGTCATAAGGTATACAAAAATAAATATATAAAAGTTTATAGATAAATAAAAAAGTATTGAACAAAGTGGCGATAAAAAGAATGTAGATCAAAATTAATAGATGGTAGACCAAGTGGTAAGGCTACAGTATATTAAGCAGACAACTGAAGTTGTATAATCTCATATACTGTAATATCTTGTATAACGCAGTTAATTGGTTCCAAGGAAGTACCACACGATAGAAAACCGCACTAATCAATACATTATTATATACAATGGATTTTTTTTATTATAATTTATTTTATTTTTTTATTTTTTTATTTTGCCAAACGTACGCCTTGCCAGCCTTTAATTACACTGTGATGCAGAGGTTTCCAAACTTTCTCGGTTTACGGTGCCCTTAGTGTCCCAGTAATTTTTTCAGGGCATCCCTAGACCAAAATAAATAAAACTGCTAATACAGCAGTTTTTGACCTTTTAATATATACCTATAAAATAATTTTATTCTTTATATAGAGGTACTAAATAAAGATCAATTATAGATCACCACAAAATAAAAAAAAAATACGGTACAATGGATACCGTACACCTTTTTATAACGAAAGAAATGTATAAATTAAAAAAATAATAATAATAACTTTAAGTGACTTAAACACAATTACACGGCACCCCGGTTGAAAACCACTGCTGTAATGCCTTACCAGCGATCAATTATTTATTATTTGGTACCAAAAAATTAAAAACATGTATTTTTAGAAATGTTTATTACTAAAAGCCAGAAACAATTTTGGCTAAGGTAGAGAAACCCATACAAGAAGCACGCAAACCTTCAATGAAATTTACCAGTAAAAGTAATTTTGCCATAAAGGCATTTGTATTGTTGCTCGCTCAGTAAACAGGCGGTGAGTGTCATTGGTCTGGAGTAAAGTTGAATCCCATTGGTGCTTGAAACCCTTCCGAAGTGGAGGGGAGGGGGTGGGGTTACCTGACCTTTTTTCTTTAGAATCACTAATCAATTAACTAATTGGATTATGAACAGAGTCATATCGGAATTTCTGGCACCATAAAAAATGTTCTTAACATAGTTTCAACAGTAAACTTTTTTTGAGTTTGCCATGCTGCTCGTGTGGGTTTCCTTTACCATTGCCTTTTTCTTTTCTTTTTTTTTTTTTTTTTTTTCTTAATAAAAAATTTATCCACTAGACCACCAGTGATTCTAAAGAAAAAATGTCAATTTATCCCCTCCACTTTGGGAGGGGTCAAGCTCCCATGGGATCCAATTTCTACTCCTAACCGATAACACCCACTGTATGTTTAACAAGGGAGAAACAATACAAATGGCACTATGGCAAAGTACTTTTACTGGTAAATTTATTGAACTTTTGCGTGCTTTTCGTGTAGGCCACAATTTTTTTATTGTTTTGGAAAAAAGCAACATAGTGGTTACAGTCAAGAACTGATTTTGACATTCAGATTTGTTTTAAAATCACAAATCATTTTGTTTTTGTTTTAAAATAAATCGCACTGTAGCAAAACCCACGCTGTCAAAACTGCGTTACACACGGTATTACAGTAAATCGAAATATTATCAATTAAGGGAGTAATTGTTATCAATTAAGGGAGTAAAAGAAGGAAATATGTGAAGAATCACAATGTTCTGAGATAGAGAGTTAGAATAATAATTATAATATGGGGTAAACCAATATTGAAGTGATATCAGTAATCATTATTATAATTTATAGAATATCTTAAATCCAAAGGTAGTTTCAGGTATATAAATTCAAAGGTGAAAGGGTGTAGCAAGAATAGCAAATAAGTCCAAGTCACCAGTTTAAATCCACTGATGAAAGAACATGAAATAATTCCAAGGATACAAATAACTTGGTGACTTTATATTCAATGGTGGCATAGTTAAGAATACAATGATGAAAGAACAGGAAGTAAGTCCAAGGATATGAAACTGGTTAAATCCAAAGATGGAAGAACATGAAACAATTCTGAGGAAGCAAATAACTAAATGTCTCTAGACCCAATAGTAGTGTAGTCAGAAGACTGCAGAGTAATCTATACAAAAATTGGTGGCAATATCAAGTCACTAAAATCCAGATGTGGCTATACAATTTAAGTAGAAAATAAATCCAGAGGTGAATTTTCAAGGGTAGAGTAGTAAGTTACCAAATCTTGTACATACATTAAAGTAACTTTAAGGCCTGAAAAATCCAAGACCCAAAGCAATTTTTGCATTTATCTCTATATATATATATCCATACCTGAAAACAAAAGAAATGTCAGCAAAGACTCAACATGGGAAGTGAATTATAGGTAATTTCATTAAGGATTATTAAAACATATCAAATAAATACATGAGAAAAGTGAAAACTTAACAGTAGAAACTTAGTGGGCAAAGAAACAAAGTAATCATTCCAAAGAAAATGATTACATCAGAAATGTATAGTTATTACTTACCAAGAAGTGGAATTCCACCATATTATATTACAACCTTACAAATACAATAAAAACTGACCAATTCATGGTAAATCATAACTGAATTTATTTCTGATCAAATGGGAAACTATATTGAAACAGTATTTTAAAAATTGATAGGGATGTTATTATTAATTAGCTTATTGTAAAGTAGTTGTACAGCTTTGGTGAACAGTAAATGTTACTACTTATGTTAATTTGAGTACAACTTATATTTTTATGTATTTTGTTGGAAATATTGGAATGCCACTTGGTAAGGTAAAGTATTTTTGTATAAGTATTTTTGAAATAACTAGCCATGTATCAATATTTACTTCAGCTGACATAAGATTCTGCACAATTTGCCTTACCTATATTCGACTATCTAAATATGTCCCCCCATATCTGTTGACAGCTTTAGCACTTTTTATATTATTTGTATTGTATTTTACTTTATTATTATTAATTTTACTTTACAGTTCACTCACCTCTTATTGGCATTGTAATTCAGCCCATATTTTCCTTAATTCTTCATAACTTTTAGGATATTAACATTCTTTCACCTTTTACAATCTACTATACTTCTTTTTCTACTATCCTTGCCCTTCTAGTTACTGACACTGTGTAATTTTCACCTCGAAATTATGTATACTTCATTTAATATATCTATTCTCACACACACACACACACACACACACACACACACTTCACGACTTACGGAAATTTGACTTTACATAAGTTTTTGCCAGCCAGTGCAAACTTTAAAAAGATCGGCTAATAATTAACATATTTTGCATCCCGTAGGAATAAATGGAGGTATTGCGAAAATATTGTAATGTGAATCCAATCTAATACATTTTTTTTTTTTTTTTTTGGGATTCCTTCCAAGTCCTTGGACCTTGCCAATTCCGCTACATTACTAAGCTATTCATATCTCTAAGAGGTCATTTTTATAATGGAAATTTCACTACACTAATTTTTATCATATGTTCCCATTATAACAATCAATTTTAAACATCTTTGTGATATTTTTCTAAAGCACGTTTCTGGAGGTCACGACCATAAAACAATAAAAACAATTTGCACTTTCCAGTTTATTGGGCTTTTTTGTTAGTGCATCTAATTATAAATGGGTAGTAAATTTGATCTTATTACATTTGCAATAATACAGATAACTGCAATTGTGTGGGTTTTTATGCTATTATGGTGAAATGTGTTCCCCTTCACTGAAATCTTTAATCATATAAAAAACAAATTTTCAGGAATATCTCTTCATTCCTATTTACGTATTACAATGATGAAGGAAAAGCGACCAGCGAAAAGTGAAAGTAGTGGTAGTGCCAGGAAACAAAACAAAATTGATTTAGGAATGAAGATGAAAATGATTAATGTTGTTATTTGGTTTTTAGGAGCATTAGCAACTAAGGCCATATTGCTCCGGGATATGCGGTGGTCATTCCCTGACCTTTCCGCATCCTCCGTATTTGGTGGTGACAGGCTCGAACCTCGGTCTAATCAAGAAGCGTGTGCTACGCACTGCTGCTCCTTCCCACCTGGCTACGGAGGCGCCTATGAAAATGATTAAGAAGTACGAAACAGGACAAAGTTTGTCATCTATTGCAAGGGAATTAGGTCTCGCTGCTTCAATAGAATACTATTTTAAAGGACAGTGTGTGTATAAAAGAACATGTCAAAGAATCAACACACTTAAGATCAACAGTGATCACAAAACAGCGTTCAGGTGCTATATCGAAGATGGAACAGCTGTTAATGATATGAATGGAAAATCAGCTTCAGAAGTGAGTGCCCCCAAGTTTAATAACCATTCAACCAAAGCAACAAGTATTTATAAAGATATTAAGGTTAAGTATGGCGAACCTCAACCCAAGTTCATGGCAAGCAACAGGTGGTTTAATAGGTTCAACCATTGTGCTGGTTTCCACAATGTTAAAGTATGCGGTGAAGTCGCCAGTGCCGATTCTGCATCTACAGAGAAACTGTGATGTGTTGGAAAAAATTATTGATGAAAGCAACTATTCAACGCAGAAAAATTTTAACGTTGAAGAGACTGCTCTGTATTGGAAAAAAATTCCGGATCGAACATACACTGCCAGGTTTCAAGGCATCAAAAGATAGGGCCACGCTCTTGCTTGGGACTAATGCAGCGGGAGATTACAGATTAAAACCACTGCTTGTGTAGCATTCTGGAAATCCTCGTGCATTTAAGGCATCAATAAATCCAGCCCACCCGTGGATTTCCGATTGAACCAGAGAGCATGGATAACAATAACTCTCTTTGAGGATTGGTTTAAATGCCACTTCATTCCCGAGGTTGAAAAATATTGTAGTAACGACAACGACGTTCCTTTCAAAATTTTGCTTCTATTAGATAATGCTCCTGGACATCCTACGCAATTAGATGATTTCAATTCGAATATGAGAGTCATATTTCTACCGCCAAACGTGACTTCACTCATCCAACCTATGGATCAGGGTGTTATTTTGAATTTAAAAGCTTATTTGTGTGCAACATTTGCTCAGGCATTGTCTGCAGTAGCCGATGAGAAATATTTTAGAAAATCTTACTTTCTTTTGGAAATCTTACAATATTTACAATCTTACAATTTGGAAATCTTACAATATTTTACAATCTTACAATTTGGAAATCTTACAATATTTACCATGCCATCTTAAACATTAATTTATATAAGGAATGGGCAGAGATTACTAAAAGCTGTTTAAATGGCGTATGGAAGAAAATATGCCCACGGCACATAAAAGGCTTCAAAGGATTTGAAAAAAGACGAATCATATGAAGAGGGTACAGATAAGATTGTAAAGGTTTCAGAGCTACTTCAGTTGGAGGTTGATGCCAAAGACGTGGAGGAGTTAATAGAAGAAGAGAAGGAATTATCTAATGAAGAATTAATTGACTTGCAGGTAGCAATAGTGAAAGAAAATGTTAACGAAGCTCAAGATGAACCAAATGAGAAGCCCAGATGCTTCATCACCAAAGTGATGGCAATGGCATTTCGTGAAATTGCATCGGAAATAGCGAGGTTTGAGAAGATGGATCTTTACAGCTAACGATTCTTAAAAGTTAAGAGGGATGAATATGCCTGCTTGCTGCAACGAAATCTACGATGAAAAGAAGAAGAAAAATGATAAGTTGAGGAATTCCTGTATATAAAATATAATACCAATGAGTTAAAACCAGGAGAGAAAGTGGAAAAATAAAAATAAGTTGGATATGACAAATGCACCAAAGTGCACAAAGCAGCAGCAAAGGATGCAGATGGATATATACATATAAATGTGAAGCTGAAAGTGTGAGTTACACAAAAGCCGAAAGGAAAAAGATAACAGAAATAAGAGAAAACGCATGTGAAATTTAAGACTAAAAAGTATGTAGAGGTATGGCAGGATGTGTAATGAACAAAACCATCTAAAAAAATAAAACAGATGTGGCTTTAAATTACAGTTATATCTGTTTTATATCTTTCGATAGTCTTATTTGTTACACATCCTGCCATACTTCTACATACAGGCACTCCTTGACTTACGTACTTAATCGGTGTTTTTCCATGTACGCAAGTCCAACTTCAGTCTTGTAGATACAAAATACATGTACAGTACAACACACAGAGATTATAACCCCCAACAAACTTCATCATGCACAGCATTTTACAATTTGTAACTGAGTTAAATGAGGCTGAAAAAATATACAATGAATAATAATGTATAGTACAGTATTTATTCAAAACTAATTTAATCTAAATATGATAGGTAATTTAATTTAATCTATGATCAAATCACTTTATGATGGACTCTCCAAAATAAAATACCATTCACTATACAATAAGTAGTACGTGCCAGTCATTGTGATCACGTTTGCAAACTGAATTTTAATTGTATTAAACAGCTATTCTAATAAGCAAAAATAGGAAAAATATTATTACCAAGCTATAAAAGTAAAAAATATAGAGCACAAATTTACACTTTACTTCCTCCAATTAACAAAATTAAATGATGCAAGAAAATCGGAAGAATATTTCCCACAGGTTAGCAAAATAAAAATAAATTTATGCTTATGTAAATATCTTAATTAGTGTAACTCTGTTTCTCAACCTTTTTCTTGTTGCGGCACGCTACAATCACTATTATACTCATATATATTATAATTATACATAAATAAAAATTATAAATAATATATATATATATATATACACACTACCATTAAATATTGACAAAAGTTACATTATAATAAAATAGACCATGACCATTATTGGCCCCGTGGTCCTCTGTCGATATGGGGCATAATGGTCAGTCTATTTTATTTTAATTATTCTGATTTTGTTATCTTTCAGTAGTTCCTTTAACCCCCCTTTTTTGGTGATATTTCACATCTTTTGGAACTGGTACCTCTTGGGGGGGTACCGCTAAATTAATGTATAATATGAAAGCTATTAAGTTATAGCTACTCAAGCAACCCAACACCTTATGCAAGAGCCTAATGCAAACTGGAAAAAAAATGTTTTTTGGTATATATATATATATATCCCCCCCCCCCCAGTTTGCGTTGGGCTCTTGCATAAGGCGTTGGGTTGCTTGAGTAGCTATAACTTACTAGCTTTCGTATTATACATTATAGCTGGCTTAACTTTGTCTATTATTGCACTATTATAACTTACCACTAACAACTAATATCTTAAATAATATACAGATGGATGTAATGTTTAATCTTGTAAGATGGCATTAATCAGATCTGTGATGATTGATATATATATATATATATATATATATATATATATTAAATTTGATATATTTATTATAATTAAGCTATTAATTAACTATTAATTTATGCATTTTATATATATATATTCACAAACTAGGTTATTTCTGTTGAGTACATTTAATAATGCACTTATTTATTTGTTTTAAAAGCTTTCAATGTTCTTTTTTGAACATACATGAATTGCATGAAATTTAAAAGAAAAGAAACTATTTAAAAGAACATACATGAAATTTAAAAGAAAATATGTAAAAAATTAATATATTTAAATATAAAAACAAACAAATATACAATTATATCATTTTAATCGGTGAGACAGTTGGGTTTGATGGAAGTACACAATTTTTTTAATACAAGGATTTATTGCGGACAGTTCTTCTACTGACTTTACTCTCCCTCTCTTTTTATTTAATCTCGTTTAAAGCAGAAAGCCCTGTTTCGAATAAGGAAGGGGAAATGGCAATAAAATTCTAATTGCCTTTTCCAAAATTTGTGGATATTCAATTTGAAATTTTGCAGCAAATTTTAAAATTTCGTTCTCAACACATGTCTACAGCACACACACACGTACCATAGCATAGCATACAGAACATGTTGGAAAGAGAGGCAAGAACATTGCCATCTTTCTCATAATTTTGGTGGATGGCCTCTGATGAAGACACTGAAATTGTGAAAAACACTGCAATGTAATCTTATTTTAGTTGTCTTTTCATTTCTTATTTTTAATTTCGTGCCAACTATCTGTCTCTCTTTTTTTCGTATCTTACCTGGTCACCTCATCCTACCATATATCACTACATTCCTTATCCATTTAGTCTAGTTCACTTCTGGTATATCAGTAGATTCAATAGGTTTAAACAAAAATCTTCTTCACACTTTCTACATATGATATATTTTTATATACATGACTTGACTGTATATGACTTGATTATTATTGGCCTCGTGGTCCTCTGTCGAGATGGGGCATAATGGTCAGTCTATTTTATTTTATCTTATTAATTTTCGGTTTATTTGGTCACATAATGTTGTTAGTTTACGTTTCCACCTTAGTGAGATTTCACATAATTCAGAAAAGGTGCTTACTAGGGGGCGCCACTAAATTTCTTTTAATTGGCTTAATTTCTAAATTATTTTTGGGACGTTGCTTCAACACTACCCTTTTCTTCTTTAGGCCCCCCCCTATATTTTTCTGTTATTGTTATTTTATTTGGTTCAGTTTATTTTCACTCTACTGGTTTGCCATGCTACTGGCAATATCCTATTTTAATTCAACTTATTATAAGCAACATGTAGTGGATTGTGCTTTTCTGCTGCCACTGATATTAGCTTTTCTATTATTTTTTCTTATTTATTTTAATATATAATTCAGTCATTTTTATTTTTAATTTTTGGATTAATTTGAAAAAAATATATATATATTTTTTTATGGTATGAAGAAAGTGTGAAGATATTTTTTTTAATTCTATTGAATCTATGGTATACACAAGAAATGAATTCGACAAAATTGATAAGAAATGTAGCGATATATGGTAGGATGACGTGACCAGGTAAAATATGAAAAAGAGACAGATAAGTGGCAAAAAATTAAAATATGATATGAAAAAGCAACCATGATCTGTATATAATTACATTTATTGGCACAACTTATTAGACCTTATTCTAGTGGCAAAATATCAAATTTCGTGCGTAACACGTGTCTACAGCACACGTACACCATAGCATACAGAACACTTGGAAATAGGAGAAAGTACATTGCCATCTTTCTCACAATTCCAGTGGATGACCTCTGACGAAGACACTGAAATTGTGAAAAACACTGCAATGTAGTCTTATTTTAGTTGCTTTTTCATATCTTATTTTAATTTTTTGCCAACTATCTGTATCTTTTAGATATCTTACTTGGTCATTTCATCCTACCATATATCACTACATTTCTTATCCATTTTGTCGAATTCAGTTCTCGTGTATACTGTAGATTCAATAGGATTAAACAAAAAAAATTTTTCACACTTTCTTCATACCATAAAATATATATGTTTGTTTGTTGTGTTTGTTTGTTATTTGGTTTTTAGGAGCATTAGAAACTAAGGCCATATTGTTCCTGGATATGCGGTGGTCATTCCCTGACCTTTCCGCATCTTTCATATTTGGTGGTGACGGGCTCGAACCCCGGTCTAATCAAGAAGCGTGTGCTACACACTGCTGCTCCTTCCCACCTTATGGAGGCGCCTAAAATATATATATATACATTACGGCTGTAGGGTACATCTGCTTATGCAGTGTCCCTGATCCATAATTAATCCTGTCTTCTTTTTAACTACCATTAAGCTCCACACCCTACTCTTACCTATTTTCTTAATAATATTATATATATATTATGTACCCGTTGTGTATTAGTAGTAGTAGTGGCATGTGATGCAAGAAAGCAAGTGTATGAGCTTATGCAGCATCAGCCAAAAAGGAAATTAGGAAAGTATTTAGGATAGAAATCTATCCTAAATACTTTCCTATCAATATACATGTTAATTTCACCTCCTGTTAGCAAAACAGCTATACAATTGCCTATAACTACAATACACAATGGGTGCACAAAATATAACAATATATAATATACTTACAAGCTATATCTTTGCAGCCAGTCGCAAGACAGGCAAGTAGTTTTATGTAAATACAGAAACCTCTCAAATAACATATATCTCTTTTCATTATATTTACCAATACTTTTATAAAAACTAGAAGAAATAAAAAATAATTTATTTCTTTTAAATAAAAATGCTGAAGTTAGTCTTGTTTACCAAAATTTAAAAGATTCATTAAATTGCAAATGCAATTTAATGAATTTTTTTGGCTGAACTAACTTTGTTTGGTTCCGGCATTGCCTTCATCTTCAATTTATCTTCCAAGTGGGTATTTGTCATCTGTGAAAATGTTGAATCAGAACCATGGGTTGTGCCAAATCAGGAGGGTAAATGGTGAGTATGTTGATGTAATCATGGACATTCAAAGGCATTCTTCCATATTTTGATGGAGTCCTTTCTGTCAAGTAGACTTCAGAATGTTGTCTACTGAGAGCTCAATCAATTCCACCTGTAAATCTTCAGGTCTATTTGTGGCTGAAAAGCTATCCTCAGTGTGACATTTTTTTTTTAATATTTAAACCTGTCATTGTACTCATCAATCAAGGAATCAAGACCGCCTATATAGTTCATTAGTGACCTGAAACCCCAGAAAGTCAGAACTGTCTATTCTATGTTATTAAAATCAGTGTGAGTATGTTTAGACAAGTATAAAAAAAGCTGCAGGTTCACCATCCCTGGTCTAAGCAATGATTGAATCTTAGAACTTCACAAGGTAAAACTGTTGCATTGGTGATGGTAGAGGGAACCCATTTCAACTTGACACAATTTTAAAAGCAGCTGTAATTCCTCTCCACTAGATCATGACCAACAGTTTGAGTTCTTGATGTAATCTATTTTGTTCACACTACTGAAACAAAAATTAACTGAACACTTAAAGACACTGATGCTAAGGATATGTTAGCATATCCTTAACATCAGTTCAGGTAGAAACGGTGGGAGCACACTGATCTGAATACCTTTGTTGCAATTAACATTAACAGTAACAAATGAATTCAGATCGAAAACAGCCACATCTTTAAGAACAGGTGTCCTAATCCAAATTAAAAATAAATTTAAATTTCTTCATCGCCAACTATTTCTCCACTCCCCACAAAAACTAAAAGGTAGGCTAAAATTATTGTTTATTTCTGAATCTGAAATAAACATAATAAAACATACCAACACAGGTTTTGAGTGCATTTTTATCTTCAAACAACAGTCACTGGCATCACTAAGGGTGGGGGTGGGTTGCAGAGGATGCAGACCACACCGGGTGACACCAAAATGACTGTCTATAAAATTTTTGTGCAGTGTTTCAGCAGAATTTTTTATTTTTTATAAAAATATCCCTGTAGTTAGTTATAACCACAAAAACATTTTTCATAGGTCCAGCTTACATGTACTGTATGAAAGCCAGGAAAGGAAAGTTCTGATTTAGTCGAGATGTTCACTAGGTGCTGAAATGCTTGGTATGAAGAAAGTGTAAAAGTTATCCCACGTGTGTATTTGTTCCTGTTTATTTTTTTGGTATTATTTCATTTATGAGTATATTTCCATATGTATTTCTCTACAACTTCTACATTATTTGGGCTGTTATTGATCATGCAAACCTAATTCATTGATGTATCTCATGTAGCGGTAAAGTTTAATGTTAAAATGAACATAATTTTGTAGTTCTTAAACGTTTTTACTTCGAATTCTGTTGTTTTCTTACCGAATCTTCACTTTAACCACATGAAACTATGTAAATACGTTTAGCCTGTGCATATGATATTGTAATTTAAAGGTGTAATTTTAATTTTGCTAGTTGTTTATATCACTACTATTGCCATTAGATTCAGTGATATATGGGAATTATGATTTACGAGTAACAATAGTACAAAAAACATTACTACAGATTCTGTATAGTCTGGTATAGGTGGAGGTCCATGGGGGGGTGACACTGAGTTACCACACTGGGTGACACCTTAGTGACACGACTGACAACAGTTTGACCAGTGCATCATGCTGCCCAACTAAACAGTAGACGAAAACCTAGATCAATTCCTACCAACCACCAAGAAACAGAAGATCTTAACTGGTAAAATTTTCCAACAATATTATTTAGATTATTATATAATTTAATTCAGTTGTTTAATTTTGTTTTATTATATTAATTCTGTTTTATTTTATTTAATAATAAGATTTTTATTTATTAATTTTTATCCTTAAATGTATTATCGAAATCCCCCATTACGCAATAAGCCAATATCTGCACTAATGATACCCTCACAGGACACAAATAAATCCTGGCTTGAAACTATAAAAGATAATCTCATACACTCTTTTTCACCACACTACCTGGTAACAATATTAAGTAAATCATAGCAAGCATATATATGTTATATATGTTTCACCAATAAACAAATCAACAAGTTCTTGTGACCAAAGTGATCTTTTGTGATGGTGATATTGCAAAGGCAGCTGGTAAGTGTTTACATATTATCGTTATTATTGTTAGTCACTATATAAATAATTAACCTTAAAACAAAATTCTTCAAATTAGATCTAAGTTTGATTTTCTAAAACTTTTAAGGGTTATTATTGTGGACTTTAAGAATTCCACAATAATAACCCTTAATCCTTAGTCTTTGCAGTCACTGAAGAAATGGTAAGAAAATACAAAAAAATGCATAACACCATTATGAATATTTTCAATTCATAAATAAACATAATAATACCAATGCAGGTTCGAGTGCATTTTTATCTTCAAACAACAGTTTACCTAGGCATCATGCTGCTCAAATGCCTTACCAATAGCTGTATAATATTATTGATATATCACTGTTAAGCTATGATTGTGGTATCGATTTCCCAAACTATACAGGAACTCTCCAACTCACGTAAGAGTTCTGTTCCATGGAACACTACGTAAGTCGGAATTTCCCCCATGCCTTTGCAGCACTAGTAACTGTGCTCACTGAACTGATTGAACCAAAAAAGAAATGTTCAACCAACATGTAAATAGAATTATTTATTGAATTTTTTTTATCTCATGTGCAGGAGAAATTACAAAAGCATGCAATTTAAAAAATTTTCAAAATTATAAAATTACAAAAAAAGAGGAGATAGGCATAATGTCAAGTTTTACCTCTTGAGCATCGTTGCCAGAATCGGCGTCTTCATCTAATAAATACGGTGCTGCAGAGATTGAGGGCTGTGGAGATTTAGAAGGGGTCGGCCGCTCGATTTCATGAAAGAACATATTGATGGGCGACTGGACGGTGGCGTTTTTCTTTTCATCGTTGATTTCTTTGTAGCAAGCAAGCGTATCATTCACCCCTCCGTTAACTTTTAAGAATCGTTCGCTGCCAGGATTCATCTTCTCAACCTCGTCATTGCCAATGCAATTTCACAAAATGTCATTACCATCTTTCTGGTTTTTTTTTTTTTTTTTTTTTGATTTGGTAGTTGTTGGCGCATCGGCTTCTGTGGCCATATTGCACCTCCCAAGGTTTTTGCAGTACTTTGATCCAAGCCCGAGGCGGGAATCGAACCCGCGACCTTTGGGTTGCCGGGCAGGTACTTTACCCACTCGGCTAGCCCGGTCGGCTCATCTTTCTGGTGATGAAGCATCTTGGCTCCACATTTGGTTCATCTGAAGCTTCTTTGGCATTTTCTTCTTTCACTATCGCTGCTTGCATGTCAAGTTCTTCACTAGATAATTCCTTCTCTTCTTGCTCTATTAACTCCTTTGCATCTTTGGCTTCAACCTCCAACTGAAGTAGCTCTGAAACCATTACAATTTTATCTGTACCCTCTTCGTATGATTCGTCCTTTTCAAATCCTTTGAAGCCGTTTAGGTGCTGTGGACATATTTCCTTCCATGTGCCATTTAAACAACTTTTAGTAATTTCTGCCTAGGCCTTATTAATGTTTAAAATGGTGTGATAGATATTGTAAGATTTCCAAAAGTCTCTTAGCTTAAAATTTTTCTCATCGTCTACTGCAGACAATGTTTGAGCATATGTTGGGCGTACACAGTACGCTTTTAAATTCGAAATAAAACACCCTGATCCATAGGTTGGATGAGTGAAGTCGCATTTGGTGGTAGAAATATGACACTCACGTTCGAATTGAAATCATCTAGTTCAGTAGGATGTCCAGAAGCATTATCTAATAGAAGCAAAATCTTGAAAGGAACGTTGTCGTCATTACTACAATATTTTTCAACCTTGGCATTGAAGCAGCATTTAAACGAATCCTCAAAGAGAGATATTGTTATCCATGCTCTCTGGTTCGATCGGAAATGCATGAGTAGGGTGGCCTTATTGATGTCCTTAAATGAACGAGGATTTCCAGAATGCTACACAAGCAGTGGTTTTAATCTGTAATCTCCCGCTGCATTAGCCCCAAGCAAGAGCGTGGCCCAATCTTTTGATGCCTTGAAACCTGGCATTGTATTTTACTCTAACAATGTATATTAAACTGGTATTTTTTCCCAATAGAGCATTCCTGTCGACATTAAAAATTTGCTGCATTGAATAGCCTTCATCAATAGTTTTTTTCCAACACATCACAAAATTTCTCTGCAGCTGCAAAATCAGCACCAGCGACTTCACCGAACGTTGTGGAAACCAGTATGATGCTTGAACCTAGTAAACCACTCATTGCTTGCCACGAACTTGGGTTGAGGTTCACCGTACTTATCCTTGATATATTTATAAATACTTGTTGCTTTTGCTTGAATGGTTATTATACTCAGGGGCACTCACTTCTGAATCTGATTTTCCATCCATATCATTAACAGCTGTTCCATCTTAGATATAGCACCTGAACGCTGTTTTGTGATTACTGTTGATCTTAGGTGCATTGATTCTTTAACATGTTCTTTTATACACACACAGTCCTTTAAAATAGTATTCTGCTGAAGCAGCGAGACCTGATTCCCTTGCAATAGATGACAAACTTTGTCCTGCTTCGTACTTCTTAATAATTTATCTTAATTTCTAAATCAATTTTGTTTCGTTTCCTAGCACTACCACCACTTGCATTTTTCGCTGGTTGCTTTCCCTTGAACATTGAAATACGTAAATAGGAATGAAGAGAAGTTTCTGAAAATTTCACGGTGAAGACGTTTCACCCTAATAATGTAAAAACCCACATGACTGCAGTTATCTGTATTATTGCAAATGCAATAAGAACAAATTTACTACCCGTTTATAATTAGATGCACTAACAGAAAAGCCCAATAAACCAGAAACTGCAAATTGTTTTTGTTTGTTTTTTGGTCATGACCTCCAGACACATGCTTTAGAAAAATATCACAAAGACATTCAAAATTGATACTTATGACGGAAACATATGGTAAAAATAAGTGTGGCAAAATTTCCATTATAAAAATGACCTCTTAGAGAGATAAAAAGCTTAGTAATATAGCGAAATTTTCAAGTTCCAAGGACTTGGAATGAATTACAAAAAAAAAAAAAAAAAAACAACACACAATGTGTTATTGGATTCGCATTTTGATATTTTCACGATACCTCCATTTATTCCTACGGGATGCAAAACACGTTTCCATCAATTTTTTTAAGTTTGCACTGGCCGGCAAAAACTTATGTAAAGTTGAATTTCCATAAGTCAAGTATTACTTAAGTTGGGGAGTTCCTGTACTGTGAAATCATTTTTGTGAACAAACAATCTTCGAATATACACTCATGAGCCAAAATATTATGGGCACTCCCTGTCTCCACAAGTGGATGCATTCCACAGCACCAAGCAAGAAGTAATGTCACTACTGGTGCTATATATGGCGACGGCAGAGGAATTGCCTGTCAGTTCGTCAGTACAAAGCACATTCAATGGGAAAAGGGAAGGAGCTAATGGAGATTAAATAGGGATTGATTTGTGAGGATAGGAAGACAGGGGTCAGCATCTCAGCAGCCACAGGCATTGTTCGCTGCTCGAGGACTGCCATAGTAAAGGTTTAGAGGGAATGGTCCGAAGAAGGATATGCAACCGCCCAACATGCCAGGATGGGGAGGCCACTAGTTGGCAGTTGAGGTGAACAGCAGTTGGTATGTATTGTATGGGATAACAGACGGCTCACGATCTCTCAGTTGATGACAAATTTCAATCAAGGAGCACAAAGAAATATTTCCAACCATTTAGTGGATGCACTTGTGGATAGGCCTATGAAGGAGGAGACCTGTCATGTGCACATGTTGACCAACCGTCACTGACACATCCGCCTACAGTGGACATGCAAGCACTGTTCCTGGACAATGAACAACTGGAAAAGAGTTGCCTGGTCCAGTGTTTCTCAACCTTTCCGTTGTTCCAGCACACAGGTAAAGACGCTAAATTTTTGCGGCACACTACAATCGCTATTATACTCGATATACATATATATAATATATATTTGTAATATATATTATAAATATCTATAAATAAAATTTATAAATAAAAATTATATATATTCACAAACTGGAAGTTATTTCTGTTCAGCATGAAATTTAAAAGAAAATATGTAAAAAAATAACATAATTACATAAATACAAAAAAATATACAATTATAACATTTTAATCAGTGAGACGGTTGAGTTTGATGAGAGGCACAGTTTTTTTTTTTTTTTTAATACGGGGATTTACTTTTTTTTGTTTAATCTCGTTTAAAGGGGAAAACCCAGTTTCGCACAAGAAGGAAGTGGAAAATGGCAATAAAATTCTAATTGCGTTTTTGGAAATTCATGGGGATCCATTTTAATTCTAAATTTTATAATATTAGTGTTATTAAAGTGAATTTCCAGTGACTGGTCACTACAGATCTCAGCCAATTCTTCTTCCTCTTGCAGATTAAGTTCCAACGTCAGAAGGTCTCTTGTTGCAAATAGTTCTCTACCCACAAATATTTTTTGGTATCAAGGGATGGAAAGTAATGTTTAATTTTTGTGTTTAACAGCTCTAATGCTGCACTTATTACATTAATTATTTTAGTATAATTCATTTTAGCAGTCAAGGGAAACATTTCTATTTTTTTTTCTTTTACACATATTCAACTTTTCTTTAAAGGCGTTTAATTTTTGTGTTTAACAGCTCTAATGCTGCACTTATTACATTAATTATTTTAGTATAATTCATTTTAGCAGTCAAGGGAAACATTTCTAATTTTTTTTCTTTTACACATATTCAACTTTTCTTTAAAGGCGAACAACTTGTCAGTAGAAGTGAGTAAATGTTCCTATGGGCCTTGCATACTGACATTCTATTTATTAAGCTGACCAAATAAATCTGCTAGAAAAGCTAATTTACAGCACCAAATTTTCACTTAAATAATCACAAAATTCTGATTGCTCCAGTGAAAAAAATGAGCATTTCACCACACAACTTGCATTTAATGCACAAGTACATTCCCTTTCGACAGCCACCGAACCTCAGTGCATTATTAAAGAGAAATTATCAGACTTCAGTTCCTCGCATAATTTTCCAAAAATATGCATTTTTTGTGGTCTAGTTTTGATATAATTGACCAATTTAAGTTTTATATCGGGCACTACTGTCTTCGCTACTAGAACTTGTCTGTGTATAAAACTGTGTGTTGTTATAATATTTGAATTGTGTTGTTTTACTAAGTTTACAAATCCTTTTAGTGCTGTCATCGCAGGAGCACTGTTGGTACAAATGCCAACACACGACTTCCATAATATACCACACTTTTGGAAATAATTATTCTTTACATCGAAAATATCTTGGCTGGTTGTTCATTCAGTGAGCTCTTTACAACAACAAAGCAAAAAGATTAATAATTGTGTTATTTTCATTAAACCTGACAAATGGTATTAATTGGGCTTTCCCCCTAATATCTACAGAACTATTTACTTGCAATGCAAATAGTCACCAAAATTATTAGTATGTTCTTCAATATCATTCAAGATTTATTTTATACTCCTGCTGATTGTGCTATTCGAAAGTGGTGCTGTCATTATTCTTTTTTCAGCTGCCTCTCCCAAAATACTTTTCACGATTGCCCAACATGCTGGTAAAATCAGACTTTCTACAATCAGGTGAGATTTCTTTTTTTTCCCCCAGTTCGGCTACTAAATAGCTTCTTGCACTTTATCAGATATTTCAGTCGCATTATAAAATTCTGTTACCTTGTTTTCTAGTAGAGGCTTGCAGTCTTTAAATATTCCATAGTTTTGGACGATAAATTCTCGTGTTTCGTAGAAAAATGATGCTGCAATTTACTCTGCACAATTGAGTCATTCAACAATTTTAAACCACACAAAGGTTGAGGACAATCTTGATGAGTACCAGTATGAGAAAATCCCGCCAAATAATCATCATCATATTTACTTCTTTTTTGGTTTTTATGGTTGGTCGTTTTTGTTTTTGTCATTTTCTCCAAGCATGTTGGTATCAAGTTGCCTCTTCTGATTTTCTTTCACTAAATATTTATCCATTTCTAATGATTTTTTTTTAAAAATTAAAGTTACCTCTAGAAACTAATATAGTTAATTGAAAATACCCGTTCTATACAAATTAACTGAATATGACATTTTACAGATAAAAAAACAAAAGTACTTTTAAACCACAAAGGAAATTTCTTATTATGCTGCTTACAAGTTGCACTTACACAACTGAAAGGTTCCTGGGAAAGTCTCCCAAGTGATAAGAATGGCTGAATAAAGGTGAAAAGATCTACTACTAAGAATCAAAACGTGACGTCACAATGATCACTGGAAGGGTCGGACCACTAAATCGGGGCAGCGCAAATAAACAATTTTTTTATTCGAATTAATATTTCTTATGAAACTTAGATTTATTAATTTTTTTTATTTGCATTTTCCGTGGCACACAGGTTGATAAACTGGCCTGGTCTGACGAATCAAGGTTC
This sequence comes from Mastigoproctus giganteus, assembly GCF_048544385.1. Lineage (NCBI taxonomy): Eukaryota > Metazoa > Arthropoda > Arachnida > Uropygi > Thelyphonidae > Mastigoproctus > Mastigoproctus giganteus. Next base: position 28,896,895 of record NC_143577.1, on the reverse strand, counting down.
CAGCTCCATCATGCTGATTGATAAGGTGCATGTTGAAAAGCAAGCAGTGAATGGCTGTAACCACACTGCATAGTTGGTTGAAAAGTGGCTGGTAGAAGTGGCTTGGGGATGTTTTCGTGGCCATCAACTGGGTCCCCCTCATCCTCAATGAACAGGCTCTCACTGCCAGATTATACATCATCATTGTTTCAAACCAAGTTTAGTCCTACATTGTGACCACATATCCAGATGGCAGTGGATTCTTTCAACAAGACAACTGTGTCACAAGGTCTGCACTGTGCAGAATGGTCTGAGGATCATGTCAAAGAATTTCGTATGCTCCCCCTGTCCCACAAATTCCGCTGACATAATCCCACTGAACATTTCTGGGATGCAGTGGAACACAGTATTTCCCAGTCCATGCCAGTGCCTTGCTCCATTGCCGAACTGCAGGATATCCTTCTGTCCAGCTGTTCCAGGACACCTTCCAAGGTTTTGTGGAGTTGATGCTACACAAAGTGCAAGTGGACATGGGTTATCATTTGTTGTCATTTGGTTTTTAGGAGCATTAGCAACTAAGGCCATATCGCTCCGGGGACAGGGACATGCGGTGGTCATTCCCTGACCTTTCCGCATCCTCCGTATTTGGTAGTCACGGGCTCGAACTCCGGTCTAATCAAGAAGCGTGTGCTGTGCACTGCTGCTCCTGCCCACCTGGCTACGGAGGTGCCATGGGTTATCATGGTAAAAGGCAGCCCAACACTATCAGGTAGATGGTCATAGTGCTTTGGCTCTTGAGAGAGAGAGAGAGAGAGAGAGAGAGAGAGAGAGAGAGAGAGAGAGAGAGAGAGAGAGAGAGAGAGAGAGAGAGAGAGAGAGAGAGAGAGTGTGTGTGTTTTTAATTATGCATATTTTGATATAATCGTTCACTGTTATAATGCACGTACTGCACAGATACACCGTAAACAAATTTTGGTAACTATGCAAAGATTCTTAATTACTTGGGTATGCAAAAAAAACCCAATTCTTGGAATAGACAAAAATTAAAAGGATGACTTAGCTTTGCTTTTATGACCATCCGTATCAGATTAGTGGCCTTGTCCTTTCGGGGATGGGGACTATACAACAGTGCATTGTCATTCCGCTTGTTGCATTACCCTATTTACAGACTGTCTTGTATTCACTGAACCATATATTTATTTCGGGACTTCTAAAAATTTTGAGAACGGGACTTCTAAGAATTTTGGAAATGGGACTTTAAGAACTTTGTATGCAGATCACGTTACTGGCACTATATTTTACATTTTAAAGTAAAATCAGTTAGAAAAAAACCTTCGGAAACATGTCTACTAACAAAAAGAAAGTCTCACGATTATCAAAAAAGTCAAAATTATTTGGGAGTTAGAACAGTGAAAAAAATGAAGTGTGTAAAAAGTTTTTGTTCTCTTCAACGGTATTGGCATTGTGAAAGAATAAACATGTCTACATATCGGCACTGGAAAAGAACATAATGGGGAGGGGGGGAAGTGCGAGGCTACAAACATCGATGATGTATTGCTTCAATGGTCCACTACACAAAAAAAAGTGTTGGATTTTCAATAAACAATTCGATCTTGAAGGCTCAAGTGGAAAAATTTGCTGAACAATTTGGACACAACAATTTTGTATCAATTTAAAAACTGAATACAAGCATATTAATACAAATAATGTGTAAGTATATACTAATATTATTTTTTTCTCTCTAATATCTTTTGTTCTTTGAATATCTTTTTATCAAGTTATTGAGAATTTAAAAAAATAGGAGGTAGATTTAACTCAACACTGATATACTAAGTAATGGTTATATAACGAGGAAATTTTGGTGGTCCCTTGATGCTCGTTATAACCGAGTTCGACTGCATTTTTCTTTTCTTGATCAATGAAAAAAAGGATAAAGTTTACCGTACACTATTGACTGAGAATATTTATGTGATTCATAAAAAAAGGGGAGGGGGGAATCTAGATAAGACTGATTGGACCACTATTCTTCCCTTCAAGCACTTAGATAGTGCCAATGTTTAAGAAATATTTATGGGAGAAGGTTAAAATTGGGAAAATTTTCTCCATTAATATTATTAGATTTTAGCAGAAGAACATTATTATTATTTGGTTTTTAGGAGCATTAGAAACTAAGGCCATATTGCTCCGGGAATATGCAGTGGTCATTCTCTGGCCTTTCCGCTTCCTCCGTATTTGGTGATGACGGGCTCAAACCCTGGTCTAATCAAGAAGTGTGTGCTTCGCACTGCTGCTGCTCCTTCCCACCTGGCTACGAAGGCGCCCGAAGAACATTGTATGTGAACTACTGGACTAAAGTATTAAAATGGAAAACAAAATCAATAACAAAAGACATAATAGCTGATTGGTTATACTTATGAACTCGGCTATATCAGTCCACTATGGGTTGTCCTGGAAATATTTCCATGCATTGCCTGCTCAACACAAAAAAAAAAAAAACAATACAACACTAAGCTTTGAGAGTTGTACAATATAGACTACCCCCCCCCCCCAAACTTTGTTCATATATCAACACCGTTGATATATGGTGTGGGGTAATTTCACTTGTCTGGAGTGTGGCATTCTAGGAATACCACATTTCAGAAAATGTTTCTTATAAATATACTTTGGAAAATTAAATGCACTAGGCATAATCCTTATGGGTTTTGATAATTAACTATATAATATCGGTGTAAATACACCATAGTTAACCCATAGATTTGAGCTATGATTGTAGCGTAGAAGGCATCGTTTTAATTGTATCTCATAATGTGGTTGCCTTCACCACAAGATAGCTACTATTGAATTACTTCAAATAAATAACGCTTCTCTAGTAGAGAAGACTACTGTTATATAATGCTTCTCTAGTAGAGAAGCATTATTTATTTGAAGTAATTTATTTGAAGTAAAATAGTAGAGAAGACTACTGTTATATAATGCTTCTCTAGTAGAGAAGCATTATTTATTTGAAGTAATTCAATAGTAGCTATCTTGTTGTGAAGGCAACCACATTATGAGATACAATTAAAACGATGCCTTCTACGCTACAATCGTAGCTCAAATCTATGGGTTAACTATGGTGTATTTACACCGATATTATATAGTTAATTATCAAAACCCATAAGGATTATGCCTAGTGCATTTAGTTTTCCAAATACATTACTACCACACCCTTCTGGCATCTCTCATAATGTGGATATAACTTTGCAACTGAGATGGCTTGTTGTATTACCTACCCGCCCACTGATGACGAAGCCAAAAAGCTTTGAAACGATCGTCTGGGTGGTGGTACGCCGAAAATAAATAACAGTAGTCTTCTCTACTAGAGAAGCGTTATTTATTTGAAGTAATTCAATAGTAGCTATCTTGTTGTGAAGGCAACCACATTATGAGATACAATTAAAACGATGCCTTTTATGCTACAATCGTAGCTCAAATCTATGGGTTAACTATGGTGTATTTTCACCGATATTATATAGTTATAAATATACACACACAAGGTAATACTTGACTAACATTAGGACTTCGTAACCACTTAAGATGTGGTTACGAAGTCTATTTTAACATAAGCAAACTCATTTGTAATGAATGATATAATCTTGATTTGGTCTACAACTAAAAATATGAAACTTTAAAACATAATAGTTCATATATAACTACAGTTACCTCTTTTAGTAGGTTTTTTAGATGTCCCTAGCTGGCCGCTGACATCCTGCAACCTTTTCTCCAGTTCTTGTTTCTTTTCTCGAACCTGTTCTTCTTTAGATTTCCCAATAATTTTATTTTTTGCATCTAAAATATTTTACCAGTAACATGTTTTAATTATTCTTATAGAACAGGATATAAATATATAAAATTAAAATAATTTAAAAAGTAATGTGACTTCATATCAAATGTCATCTGGATGGGGGGTTTTTTTTTTTAGTTTTTTTAATTTATACTAACAGGTAATTGGCTTTTATGTTTGGAATTTTGAACACTACTTCTTTTAGAAAATACTTCTCTTTTAGAAATGAAAAATGAATCTAGCAAGCTTTTTTTTTTTTTTTTTTATATCTATAAAAATAACCACATTCACAATAGTGAAAGAAATGTAGCACATGCAATTAACTCCCCTGATCTCTTCTTTGTTTACAAGATGCTAGAAGAGAATGCAATATTTTTCAACTGGAATTCACCAGATATTAATCCATCAGATGCATGAACACTTCTGATTTTGGAGTAAAAATGATCCAACACATAAATTAGTTTTCCAAATACTCTATCCACTTTGTCACACAGACATTCAATTTCTGCTATTGATATACTTCTATAGATATTTCCATGGGCACTGTTCTTCTGAATTGGCATTTATAATTCCATTGCTCTCTTCAACCTGGTCCAAAAACATGTCTAAACTAGTCAACATCCATTTATCATTTAATTCCAAACTCGTGGAACTAAATATTCCTCTTCCTTATTTATTACCTCTTCTGCTTCTGTTCAACAAAAAACCTTCCTTCACATGTATTAAACGCAAATTACAATCTACAGAAAGTCACATGAAATGATGATGATGATCTCCTGGCTTTTCAACCTGACCAGGATACCAAATTATTATGGGCTTTAATATCTTTTATGTTTGGGGTGGGGTGGGGGGAATATTTTGACAAAGAAATGAAAACAAGTATCAGGAAAGTAGTAAAATATGTTGGTATTTAGTTCGAGAACATGAGAACTCCATAACTAAGGTAACCAAATTCAATAAAAAAGATAAAAGATTTTGATTTGATTTTTTGTGGTGCAAAAATGATAAGATTATAATGCGTTATGAAAATGTTAAAATTCATAAAACAAATTTGGTAACCTTTAAAAAGGTTAGCTCGTCAAACGTGTGTGTGTGTGTGTGTGTGTGTGTGTGTGTGTGTGTGTGTGTGTGTGTGTGTGTGTGTGTGTGTGTGTGTGGAGAGAGAGAGAAAATGAATAAAATTCTGGATACTATTTGTATTGCAGTAAAAAGGTCATGGGAAAATGGGAAATACGAGGGTTGGTTGTTACGTTTCTAGCCTAGCATAGAAGTTATCTGATGTTAACATTATACTATTTTCGAATGTATTACACTATTTGCTTTAGGAAGAGACATTTTCCAATATGTCTCCTCCTAATGCAAAGCACTTTTTATAGTGGTGCTCCATATTTGTGATCCCGGTTTTGTAGCAACTTTTTGAAGGTCTCAAAAAATAATAATAAATAATAATAATTAAAATATAATAAATATCACTAAGATCTTGTTATTAGAGCCAAATTTCATCCCAGACAAGTTTTAGTTGAAAATAAGCATTTTGCACACCATACTCACCAGACAGTGTGTACTGCGTGAAAAAGAACAAGTGCATTGTCCTGGTGAAACACCTTCAATCGGCTTTTCTGACCTCTTTGACTTGACTGCATCTCACCATTTAGTTACTAAGTTATCAGAATATTGTCTGTTTATTGTTTGTACCTTTGTAAAATAATATGCTATTATTATCCTTCTGGAATCTCAAAAGACAGATGCCATGATCTTGCCTGTCAATGGGAACGACTTGGCATTCTTTGGAGTGATAATAATTAAAAAGTTATTTTGAGGTTTTGAATTTTAAGTTGTTTCTGATTGGTGTCAAAAGACAAGAATTAATCTAACAGAAACCTCAGTCATAGCTAATTCATTTGACAGGATATTTTGCACCCAAACAGTTGAGATGCCTATAAAAAAAAAGTTAATGGGTAAACTGCAGCCATTATCAATCCACTTCAGGGTGGAATCCTGACACCTCAGTAGCCAGGTGGGCAGGAGCACCAGTGCATAGCACAATTTCTTGATTAGATCGGGGTTCGAGCCTGTAACCACCAAATATGGAGGATGCAGAAAGGTCAGGGAATGACCACCACCGCATATCCCTGGAGCAATATGGCCTTAGTTGCTAATGCTCCTAAAAAACCAAATAACAAACAAACGAATGATGGAATACAACTCAACAATTCATGTTGAGAGAAATGGACCATAATCTGCCACATATTTAGCAGTCAGGTACTTGAACCCTGGTCTATTCAAATAGTGTGTGCTACTGCACTCCCACTCCTGACCATCTGCCTACGGAGGCCGGTAGCCTCTACTATTCCTCTAACAGTTGCTCACTGACATGTCACGAACTTTACTAATGTTTTCCAGAGTGGTTGCAGTTGGTGAATATCCACTGCACTGTTCATCTTTGTTGGTTCAATGCTATGTTTAAATTTGGCCACCCATTTTTGACAGTTGCATATGACAAGGCAGATTCAACTAGCCTATTCACCATGTCTTCATTGAACTCTTTTGTTGACATTTTATTATGGCTCAATGTTAAATTTTTCCATTTAAGGAGGCTCAAATTTAAATAACCTGAAAAGAAAAAAGATTGTAAGTTATGAACTATAACTTTGCGTTCATTCATATAAATGACCATATTATTGAAGGGGGGGGGGGAGTGTGTGTGTGTGTGTGTGTGTGTGTGTGTGTGTGTGTGTGTGTGTGTGTGTGTGTGTGTGTGCGCGCACGTGCGCACCAAAAATACATCTTTCTGCAGGGTATTTCTCAAACAGTCCACATATCAAATGTGGAAAAGCAACAGGTGTAGATGAAATTATATCTGAAATGCTAAATGTCAGGAGAAAAGATAGTGTCACAGTAGTTACACCACATTATTCAGAAGTGCTTTTTCTAAAACACAAGTTCCAGGAGATTGGACCAGGATATTAATTGTACCAACTTATTTATACACTGCCCTCCTAATAATATCCATATACTCCTCAGTTGGATCATATCTCACCTAAGCACCACAAGTCAGGTAACTATAAATATGCTTGCCTATAAACACGCTCCCTCACTCCCCATCCCAACTTATGTTATTGCTATAGGAAATCCATGTCTGGGTAACACAATTTCACCTTACCTGAAAATTTTGAATAATGCATTAGTCAGGATTGGGTGTATCTACTGCATTAGTCAGAGACTGGGTGTATAATTCTCTGCAGAGCCAGCCAGATGCAAAATCCAATACCATATGTGAGATTATCCTGGTACAACTATGGGATAAGCATAATAGCGCAATGAGTGCACAGTCCTTCCATTCACAGGATATTTTCACGTAGCAGCTTGTGTCAACATCAATAGGTATAGTCTAAACACTGTCATTTGCTCTTTAGAATCCTGTGCACTCAGTTTTGATGAGAAACAATTTTACAGATAGCATGACACTTCAAAGCACTACATTTTGATGAACACCATTTCTGACATATAAGAATATATAAAATGCACAGCAGGGATCGAGACTTTTGACAAGCAGGGGCTGACAACAGCTACTGTATGTTCTGATGGTGGGTACCGGCAAGGTTCCAAAAAAGTTATCTTAATGAACAGGAATTTAGTTATTAACTGAATAAACTATCTTAATATTCAGAGTGGTATAAGAGTGGTCATTACTAAAAGTATAATTCTGTGGAAAAACACCACATAACATCCTTCCCCAACTATGGTAGACAATATTCTGTTATTTCAGATCCATGTTTGATGTCATTACTAGGAACTGAGGTTAACATAGGGTGTATGCATTTACTGCTTTAAGAGGTTTATAAATTGAGTGTGATGGGGATTTGCTGTACCATGCAGCATCTATAGGATTGGATGGCATATTTATTCTTGTACATGTCCAGTGGCAAAAATAACCATGTAAAAAAAATGGCATAAATAATTCCATGATTTTTTTTTCTTTCTGGTTTTGTCTTGTTAACATATTACATAAAAAAAAGCAGTATGAATGAATTATATTTTTCCAGTTTTTCATCTTATATATACAACTGGTAGTTAAAGCATTCCTTATTGAAACCACAACTAAATTAATAAGCTTGTTAATTTAAAAATATCATGCCACAATATGTTGTTAACATGTTCTGGCATTGTTCTAAATTTGTACTCCCTGCTTCTGGTCTCTCCTATCAATTAGAATATACTTTCCTTATTCTTTTTACCGATTCCGTTCAGAGCCTTGAAAAATATTTCCTAAAATGAACTTTTATCCAACAATAAGGTCACTGTTACTCACACTTGTGTGCTGATTAAAGTTTCCTAAAGAGATTTTAGCAACATATCTATATGTCATCTTTAGCCTGTAATACACTCACATCATCTTCCCTTTACTTCAAGTCACCTGTAACATACCTTCATCATTTTCCCTTTACTGCAACTTATGTCAAACCATAGACTCAACACTTATCTTAACTTGATCTGACTATGAACAGTCTGTTTACTTTATGGGAGCTTTTCTTAAGAAGCTCTTCCCCCCAACTCCCTTTTGATAAGAAACATTAGTCAATAATATTCAATAAATCTCATACTTCTTCCCAGCCTGTGAACCCACTTTCATGGTGGTCTATTGCTAGCTTGTTAAAGGAGACTATTTTCCTTTTGTCAGTTACAAGTTGAAACTGTCCCTTGCAAGAGTTCCCAATACATTTCGTAGCTATCTATCATGCATAGAGATATCAAAATAAAGTACTCCAAATAAATAATAAATGAAATACCACAAAGTTCCTTAACTCTATAATTATCAGTGTTTCTTGCAAGGGAATTATTGTATGACATGGATAGCATTCACAAAGAGCACCATAGATTTGTGCATGGATGAAGAAATTTAAAGAAATTGCAATTTTATAATGCAAAATTACAGACATATGAACCCAAAATGGAAGCACTTACGAAGAAACCCCATAATTTTTTTTGTGTGACAGAGAAACCCTTCATTTGATCCTTAATGTTTATGTCTTTGTGCATATAAAATCCAACTGGTTGAGAAGCTGCAGGCATATGGCCTTATGCTTCCTGGAGATGATTATAATAATCCTATTGATGTTCCCCCTTTTTTTCAGGGTTGTAAATGATAATGTTCATCAGGAATAAGCTTTGATATTGAAAGTCTCATGACCAAACTGACTAATCTTGAAAAACTACAGTAATGCTATGAACTGGATGTGCTGCCTGTCAAGTACGGTGGACATGTTTACATATACTGAAGTATCAAAATAATCTTTGTAGCATAAAGCAAACCACAGGATTCTAACAAATTTGCTTTTATATTTATGGATTTTTTAAATCACAAAAATATTTTTGTCATCTCCCTATATCCTTAATGTACTTATCTTGTTTCTTTGGAATAATTGTGAGAAAGAAAAGCTTCCTCTCTAGCTTATCAACAGTCCAGACTATAATGTTTCTTGAAGTAGTTTGATTTCTGCCAACCTTCACAACACCATCAAAATGCACCTTTTAGCAAATCTGAAAGCAGTTATGGCTCTGTTTATTCACATAACTGTCTTCATAAAAGAAAGACAAATATTTCTTTATATAACAGTATGAAGAAGTATTTTATGAAACTAGTACATTGAGTAAGATCCACTGAAGTAAAGGTTTAAAACTGTATTCTTGAACTTGTAGGTTAGCAGTGGTTTATAGGTAGAAAACAAGACATGATTTTTTTTTTTTTTTTTTTTTTTCATTCATAATGAGTCGTGTTTCTATTTGTTTCATAAAATTAGATCAATAATTTCACAGAAAATTTGTAAATTTCATTAGGTGTTATACCAGATGGAAAAGCAGGCTGAGCTCCACTGTTTATCAGACCAAAAGGGAAAAGTTGCTTGTGACCGAAAATTCCTGCCAAACAGTTTTAGTATTTCTGTTACCATCTTCGTGACTATCTTCCACTGTGGAATCATATTCCTCAGATGACTCTTCAACTTCTGGAAACCTTTTCAGCTAAAGAGACATGTCTTCAGGAGTTTGTCCTTTCCCCGTCATCTGTAAAGCCCAATAATTTGTATAAATATGATGTAAATATAAATATCAAAGACAAAGTAAAGATTACCTGGAGGAGAAAAAGGATAATATTTGCCACCAAAACCTTCTTGCAGCAGCTATATAAGTGTTTCAATGAATCACACACGTTGAACAGGTAATGTTGCACTTATAGCATGCAGAATCATCCAGGTAATTTTTACCTTGCCATTGGTGTTTATATTTAAATTTATACTGGTGTTAACATAAATCACCAGGACTTCTGGGTGGCAGGGAAAGAGTCTTTTCTGGAAGAGCTGCATTCTTCAAATGAAAATAATTTCTCCTGAGTCACAGATTTAGATGATGACGAATATAATCCAAACAATGAAGAATTCTCACACTATGATTTCTTAGCAAAATAATGGTAAAGATGATCATCGTTCCAACTACAACATGAACTATATGCACTGTATACAGTTTTGTGTTGGTGGCAAACATGGTGGAAAATAGTGTGATTGCAACAGGGAGGTATTAGTCAAATATAACTTATGGTGCTTTCCTTATTCAAACAGCATATTATGTTGTGTGTGAAGAAATTGTTCTCAGACCAAGTTACAAGCTCAAAACTCCTGAGTAATTCTCACAGGAAGAACCTCTACTCCTTCCTCCTAAGAATGACAAGTGGAGACAGCCCCTTTGAGTTTAAGGCAGATATTATTTCTTGTAACTTCCAATAGTGCAGCAGCTGGTCAGACTGGTCTATAGAAAAAGTGGTACCAGTCACACATGTATCATGTATTCCTGTCATTCTCACTTACAAGCATTATTGTAATGCTTGTAAATTGATCATTGTTAAGAATAGCATATGGGTTTTTTTAAGTTTAAATCTGAGCAAACCATCATTCAATGAGACTTAATAATAATTTAAAATTTCCATTATTAAATTACCTATTGATTAATAAGTGACAATTAAAAACTATCGTGATATACTATATTCTTTACATCTCAAAAACTAAAATTTAAAATTTTCCAACTAAAAATTTTAAAAAATATATGAAATCCATACTTTTATAAATATATAACAAGGCAAATCTTTCTCCTGACAAATTCTGAATCCACAGAGTTAAATATGAAACAAATTAAGACAAAACACATTTAAAAAACCAAATCCTATATATCTCAGTATTCATGCTATTCCAGGTTTAGTATTAGTAGTGGTAAATGATGCAAGAAAGCAAGTTTATAAAGCATCAGCCAGGGGGGGGGGGACCTCACAGCATCCTTCTTCCTTGAATTTATTTACACTATCCACTACCACAACAGATGGAAGTTTGTTGCAACAATCGACCACCTGCAGGCTGAAGGCAAACTTATGCACATCTACTATCCTGCAATCACCCTTCAAATTGAATTTATGCCCCCTCATGTGTATAGCCTGAGCAAGAGAAAGAACCCCATCAGCATTAAGCTTGTTCAATCCATTCAAAGCCTTAAAAACCTCAATCAGATCACCTCGCAGGTGTCTAGCCTCCAGATGCTATAATTTTCAGGATTGAAGCCTTTCTCTGTAAGACCACCCTTTTGTTCTCTTCACTAATCTTGCTGCCCTTCTGTTCCCATCTCAGCAGATCTACATTCTTCCTAAAATGAGGCCTCCGGGTCTGTATGCAGTAATCAAGATGTGGCATAACCATTGCCATGTACAATGAGATAATCACCACCTTATCCCTGCTAGCAAAGTTTCCGTATATCATTGATAAAACCCCATGACCTGTCCTGGCAGCATGTCTGCACCAGTCAGAGAACTTGGCATCTTCCTGCACAATTACCCCTAGGTCTTTTTTCATTTTCCACTACCCTGAGTGCAGTACCACACAGTTGGTATGTTATTCTGAGATTACTACTAAGTACATGCAGTTTCTTGCATTTGTTAATGTTAAACTTCAATTACCATTTCTCAGTCAACCTGCCTAATTTTTCTAGATCTTGTTGCAGTAGCTTAACTCTGACTATTGTCATTAACCACCCTGCCAACTTGGTATCTTCTGCAAACTTAGGCATTAAGTCTGATATATCTTCATCAATATCATTAATAAATATTGAAAACAACAATGAACTCTGTGGGGGGGGGGACTCCTTAATAGAATTAGCCCACAAAGAGCAGTGCCCATTAATAACCACTCTGTCTTCTTCCACTTGACCATCCCTTTTATCCATAGCAGTATCCTGCCCACACGGCTCCAATTTTTTCAGCAATTTTTGATTTGCAACAGTATCAAAAGCTTTCCTGAATTCCAAGTAAACAGTATCAAAATTATTATTTTATTATTTTTTTTTTTGCATCCAGTTCCTTTATTACGACATAATAGTATCCAATCAGATTAGTCAGAGGAGATTGCTCCTTAACAAATTCATGCTGGGAATTCAGTATTATAACTGCATTGCTTCTTTAACCACTGACTCAATTATTTTCCCTGGAGCAGAAGTTAAGATAACAGGTCTAATTATTCATGTTACCCTTTGATCTTCCCCCTCCCTTCGTGAATTGGAGATACATTTGCACATCACCAGTCCAAAGGGACCGCCCCTGAATCCAAAGATACTCCCCAAAAATTATGGCTGAGAGGTTTGCTTACCCCTTTGCTGCCTCCCTTAATATAACTGGATACAACCCATCCACATCGTGTGCCTTTTTTATGTTAAGCTTCAACAATTTCTCTTCCACTTTCCTCTCAGTTAACACAAAATCATTTAGCTTCCTGTTAGATTTTGAACCTGCCATCCCCTCTCTAAAATGCTTCATGCATAAATGTAGATGCAAAAATACCTATTCAATGTTTGTCAGCAACCCGAGCAGGATCATCCACAGTTAAATGATGGACATCAAATAGACCAATGCAATTCAACCCTTTTATTCTACTGCTCAGAACACCATGGGCGAAAGGAAAATAAGTCACCATAGTGCCTATGTTTGACTTTCAAAATGCTGGGTATCATGCAATTGCAAGCAGGAGGAAAACAGGAGATTTTATATATACAAAGGGTACTAGGAAAGTTTTGCAATACAGCTTTGTTTATTTAATTTTTTCAAAGTAATTTCCTCTACATTCAATACACCTCTCCATCCTCCGAAACCAATCTTTAAACCAGTTCTGCCAAGTTTCACTAGGGAGTAAAGCACACTCGTTGTCCCAAGCCCGTAGAAGGTCCTCATCACTGGAAAACCGCCTCCCTTTTAGCTTCATTTTCACATGCGGGAACAGTGCAAAGTCGCAGGGAGCAAGGTCTGGCCTGTAGGGAGGGTGCTCGAGAAGTTTCAGTCCTATCGTGATCAAATATTCGGTGCAGGCTTTGGCGCGGTGAGCTGGAGCATTATTGTGATGGACGTACCAGGTGTCCATTCTTGACTTTGGCCGCAGGTTCTTCATAGATCCAATGACTTTAGGCAGGCATTGTTCAGTATACCACTTAGCTGTGACTGTCTTCTGCGTGTCCAAAACGACACGTTCCACAATTCCACTCGATTTGAAAAATACAGCTATCATTTTCTTCTTTACAGATCGGGATTTTCTGACAATTACGGGTGTGTCGTCATCATCAAAGACCCAAACTTTGTTTTGAGCCTTGGTCGGCAGATCGTAATAGTACAGCCAAGTCTCGTCACCTGTCACGATGTTGTTCACATACCGAGATTGTCCCTTATCGAACTTTTTTAACATCTCCCGGCACCAAGTCACATGTCGTGTCATCTGCTCTTCAGTCAGTTGATGCGGCACCCAGAGAGAACAAAGTTTCTTCACGTGCAAATGATCTTGCAGAATCGAACGAATTGCTGGTGCATTTAGGCCCAAAGTATCCTCTATCTGTTGGTAGGTCACTTGCCTGTTTTCGTCAAGCATTTTCCTCGCAGCAGTAACGTTTTCCTCCGTAACTGACGTTTGTGGCCTTCCCGGCCTCTCAGAATCCTCCAGAGTGAAATTTCCCCTTTGGAATTCTCTATACCACCTGAATATCGTTGTACGATGTGGACAATCATCATCTAGTGCAAGAGTCATTTCTTCTAAGCACTGGTCTATGGTTAAACCACGCACAAAATTATACCGCAAAACTGTCCTTATCTCATTTCGTGACCACGATGCCATCGCAAGCACTTTACACTCTCACTACTAATGAATAACTGAGCCCATCGACTTGGCGCGGCGGCTACTATGCACGTATGAACATGTCTCAACATGCAGCAACAAGCAGCTTCCTGTGATTCATTGTTGCGTCATATTGCAAAACTTTCCTAGTACCCTTTGCATATATATATATATATATAAAAAAATCTAGTCCACACCGCAACAGAAATTAAATTTCACTCACAAAATACACATTTTATATTAAAACACGGCTGTTTACTAGTACAGTAATATTTCAAATTAACTTACCTAAGATTTTTCTCTCAGTGGATTTCTGTTTGGATTGTCTGTTAAGACATCAAGTGATTACGACTGCTTTGAGAAAGATACTATTGCAGACTTTTCTATCAAGAGTTGTGATTAATCTGTTATATTTCATGCTTCTCTGTGCATTTGTCAATTCCCCAACCGAGGACCAGTGGGCATCAGTTCTTTCTTCTTTCATAAGAGTGTTTTGTAGGTTCTCACACTAAAACTGACAGAACTGATGCTTCAAAACATCTATTGCTCCATCTATTTATTGATCTTAAATGGTGCAAAGAAGTACTCAAATCTTGCCCACAAAAAATTTCAAACTTTAAAATGAACTACCAATTGGTAAAATTTATGCTACCTTAGGATTTATAACAGCAACATTTTTCAGTAGAAACTTATACACCATGTGGCCACATGCAGCAATAAAGTACTTTCTCACTGAACAGAATCTTCTTGTTTATAAACTCCATAGCAGTAGAAATGGCTGACTTTAATGGCTGAATTTATATTAAAAGTCAGATTCATTCTTAGTTTAATCTACTAGAGCAATCAACTTACAAAATGGAAGTTGACAATTTAAAACCTTTTAATATAAATTTTTTCATATCATTCGTCAACATATCTAGGAGTAATGACTTCAGTAGGTGGGTGTGAGATACGCTAGACTGAAGAGCTGTTTGGATTTTAAAACATCGGCATAACCATTTAAAAGAAAGAAGCCAGAAGATAAGAACATAAACAGACTATTGCACTTTAGAAGAGATACAAAATAGTGCATGTCAGACTATGATAGTAGGCACATCTGTAGCCAGGTGGGCAGGAGCAGCAGTGCGTAGCACACACTTCTTGATTAGACCAGGGTTCGAGCTCGTGCCCACCAAATACGGAGGATGTGGAAAGGTCAGGGAATGACCACTGCATATCCCTGGGCAATATGGCCTTAGTTGCTAATGCTCCTAAAAACCAAATAACAACAAACTGTGACAGTGAGACAAAAATAAAACTGACTTTGTAATGATGTTAGAGTTGTTTGTGGACGTGAAACAGTTTACTATAAATGCTTGCTGCAGGACATTGTGGGTAGAAGCAGCATACAATTTTAAAGGGTTTCCATCCGCTATGGAGAAACAGAGGATGGGGAGAATGTGTCATTCCACTGGAAGGAAGGAATTCAAGACGGTAGGTGCAAGACAGTGTTAGAGTATTGTACTGAGGAGCAACAATTATTATTGTGAAAGTGAAAAGGAATTTAGGCAATCACAAAACCACAGTAAAATTTGAAATACTAGCAGAAATTTTCAAGAGTAGAAAGATAATCAACAAATAAAATCTGCAAGTACTTCTCCAACAGAAAGACTGAAGCTGTGATGATAAAAGTAAAAACTTTTGACAGCTACTCATCAATATTCTGACTCGGGCAAGATTCAAACACCAGACACCATACTTCATTGCAAGGTTCTGAAGCTCCTATCTATGAAGGTACTATATGTTCACAAATTTCTTAAAGAATGTATCACCATACAAATATCAAAGGTCTATTGAAAAATTAACATATTTATCAATGATCAACATAACAAGCAATAAATAAAAGGAGGTTGCTTAACTGTGAATTATATGTTCCATGTTATGAAATTGAGTTGAATACAACATACCACACATGGCTCAAATATATCTGTTAAGAATGGTAAACATTCCAAGCAATTTGGTGGACTAATATTACCACTAAGAAACACTAAGTGCTCAACAACATCGATTTTGTCCTAAATCCATTTGTTAATTCAAGGAACATGATCATAATTTATCTATTCTTTAAAAATGTTTCAAGGATAGATGTTAAGTAGAGAGATGTTTGAAAATTAAATATGATAATTCAGGTCTGAAAAATGATTCCAGCTTGTTAAAATATTCCTCGGCAATTACACTGTTGTCCAAACAGAACAAGAAATCCTACAAAACTTCCCACCTATAAAAAAGCTAAGTTATAAGAATAACAGGAATGTTTCAGATTTTAAACAAGTGGCTGAACATATTAAATTTTGTTCTTAACAGCCTCCCATTTATCTACAAAGTAAATGTCCCACGAATACACACATACATACTATGCACTGTACATTAACTGCTCACAGTGTCCATATTTTAACATTTTATTATTTTAAACTTCTGAAATATGGAAGCTGCCATTTTTCAAGGAGAGTACATACACAAGCAAAATATTTTTTTTTTTTGATAAAACCACTCTTATGAACTGTAAACACTATAGAAGTAATACAACATAAAAGGCCAACATAAATACTATAAAAGGACAATATACTACTAAAACCTTACAACTTGTTTCATAACATATTCACATTTCATTATTCTGTAGTTTATCTTGGCATTCCAAATATTCCATTTAGGCAACACTATTTAAACACCAATTCTGTCACCCCCTGAAGGTTGAAGTGGTTTCTTCCTTTTTTTATTAGAATGATGTGCAAGTAACAATTTTCTGATGGCAATGGCAAAACATAACAGCTCTGCATCTTAAGGGCTATACAGTACACGAATTCGATCATACCCGATTTATAAATAGGGGAATGATATCGTATGTAACACAAACAAACCGAATTCACTTATGCACGATTCGCCTTTGTGTTTACAAGAATGGCAGTTGAACGCGGAATCACCCCCATTGAACATAACACGATAGGAATGAAGAGAAAATTCTGAAAATGTATTTATGTTTTTTATATCAGTGAAGGGGAAACATTTCACCATAATAACGTAAAATTCCAGCTATCAGTATTATCGCAAATGCAATTAGATCGAGTTTACTACCAGTTTATAACAGATTTCACTAGCAGGAACACAACTGGAAATTGTTTTTGTTTTATGGTAGTAACCCCCAGAAATGTGCTTTAGTAAAATGTGAGCTAGTGAGGTGTTCATAGTGTCTCTGCCTTCGGTGTTGTTTATTCAGTTGCTACACGCGCACAGCTTTGTTTATGTGTATCAAGCGTGCCTCCTCATTTTGTAATTGTGCTTTATTCCTTAAAAATGAGTAAAATACTTGAAAGGTGTGAAAAGGAAGCATCCTGGTGAAGACACTACAGATTCAGAGAGAGAAAGAAAAGCAATATCGATAAACAGAGGCGGACTGGATCAAAAATTCTTACCCGGGAAAATTTGTAGTGGCCTCATACTAGCGTTTATGGCCAAATTCATGCTGGCCTCCGGCCCACCGGGGTTTCGCCGTAAGGCTTATGGCCAGTCCGCCTCTGTCGATAGAGAAAAAAATATGAAATTGTGAAACACTTTAAGCGAAACAAAAGACCATGTGATATTGAACGTGCTACACACCTAAATGAGGCAACGCCAAGAATTACAAAGAATGCAGAGAAAATAAAAACAACTTTCATAGCAGGAACAACTCAAAGTGTAATTAAAATCCATTAGATTAAGACAAAAAGAATTGAAAGAAATGGAACAGCTGTCATCTGTTTGGATAGAAAATCAAACAAAAAACAAGTTTGCTTACGATAGAAGCAAAAGCATTAAAAATTATTTTATTATATAATAGTCATAATAAAATACGTAAGAATTTTATTACGATAATTTATTGTGTTTGGTAATGTTTTGGTTACAAATGTGTGTTCAATCTTGGGTGGACGGCACACAACCCTATTTTTCCCATAGGACCTGTTGTTTATATTGCACGAGTGTTTCTAGGAACACAACTATCGTGCTATACGAGGACTGACTGTACTAGATGGAGCACTTAAAGTGCGGCATTGGAAATGCCTTCAAATGCCCAGTCTTACAGTAAGCAGGGGGAAAAGACATGCACACTAGACCAGCACTTTCAACACCACGCTGCACAACGCTAGCTGGTGTTCAATGCCTGCTGACAATGTCGGAGGTGTTGAAAGTGCCAGCGACTGGGTGCTTTTATATTGCCTGAGGAGAAATTCTCCCCATGCATGGGGTGGCTGCCTTCATCGTTCATTTGTTTGTTTGTTGTTATTTGGAGATGATGTTTGACACCGAAGAAATTTATTTGTGAGGCAGAAAGGAGGCCTGCCTTATACAACACAACATTAAAGGATTATGCCAACAAAGAAATAAAGGTGGAAGTGTTGGACTGAAATTGGTAAAGAAATGTTTCTGAACTATTTTAGTACTGTTTCATTAGTTAACGAAATAAAAGTTGGTTCACTTGTATAGACAATTTATTGCTAGATTTCTCTGGTTATCTGTGTACAGAATCACGAATGTATATAATTTAAGTTAATAAAGAACCTTATTATCATTAAATAAGATCAAAACAGTAATCAGAAAAATACTGAAGAATGTCCACTGCAACAGTAGAACCAATTTTGGCATTAACAAAAAACAATACATGTGGTCTTTGTCTTTTTCCAAAACAAATTTGGAACCTTTCTTTTCAAACATAACTTTGGTGTTTTTCTGCACCTGATTATAATTTTATAAACCCTTTCTCTCTCACATAAATTTTTTTTGAAAAGAAGCAGTTAAGCTGCAAACGTACAGTGTCGTTATGATCATGAGATGGAAAGAAAAAAAATTCGTGCAATTTTTTCTTGGTGTAAGAAACAACCAAAAGAATTGCGACGAATTGTTTTTGAAAAACAAAAACATCCTTTCTGCAATGTGTAATGCATCTATTAATACGAAATCAAGAAAACTGAATCTACTGGAAGCCACACTGGAAATAAGAAAAAGTGGTGTAAAACTGATAACACCAACAGTGCACATTTGATAAAAGTAAAGTTTGCTTTTATTGTAATTGTTTTTAGGAAACAATATTGGTACAGCAAGTTTTCTGGATGTATATTTGATCTTTTAATAATAGCTGCATTATAAACTTAGAAAACTGTTGTCTTCGCATGGACATTTGTAAAATCAACAACACTAATCCTTTTTTTGTACGGAAAGTAATCCATTAGTGTGGGTAGTGGAGAATGTTTTCTGATTCAAAAGGATGGAAAGTACTTGTCAATATTCCATCTGGATCCTATTTTTACTAAATACACTATTTTATTCTGATTACTTCTTTTATCTGTTAGGCCACTGATAGCCACTGATATGTTTCGAGTGGTGGGAAGCCAGTAACAATAGGTGTTTTATTCTGAGAAGTTCTATGCAGTAAAATCAAACAGCAAGTTACCTTTTATGTAATCGAAAGTAATTCTCTGAAAATCTAGAATAGAGGGTAAAAATAGTAACTTTACAAACAAAGAAAACAACATTTCAGAAATATTTCTGTTAGTGGAAGTTGGCCTGTATGCATAACTGCATGCTTGAAAGGTGCTCAAGTAACAGTAGTCACCATTAATTTAATCCCTCTCATACTGCCACTTGAAAAGGGTGTTGGCGTGTTCAAATGTATCTATTTTTCATTAATTAATATTTTTGTTAATTAGTGAAAAAAATTAATGCTTTAAATTTTTTTTAATATTAGAAGTTCATTAAAACTCTGTATTGATATTCTGCAAAATAAAAAACTTCTCGGGGAAACTTCCTGTGTGTTTCAAACATAATATAAAATTGTTCTGTTTTTAACTTAGTTGAATTTGCTGGATGAATCCATCATCGTCGTTTTCTCTTTCTAACACCGCAATTAACTGTATGCATAAATTTGCAATACATCCATCTTGCAGTTGAAAATAGAA
Source organism: Mastigoproctus giganteus (assembly GCF_048544385.1). Classification (NCBI taxonomy): domain Eukaryota; kingdom Metazoa; phylum Arthropoda; class Arachnida; order Uropygi; family Thelyphonidae; genus Mastigoproctus; species Mastigoproctus giganteus. The sequence goes on along the minus strand of NC_143577.1, from coordinate 28,876,943 downwards.
AAGGTGAGTCACTGGTTGCATCCAACGAAATGTTACAAATGCCCCTTCTAGTTGACACGATCTGACATTAGAAATGCTACGTGTAGTTAGCTGTTTTGGAGGCATTTAAAATGCCAGCTGATGACAGCACTTTAGGCACTCGTCTAGTATATCCCTAAATGTTACACTTACACCTCTTTCTTGTGCTGGTAGAATTTTACTGTGGCTTCAACACAGTTCAATTGTGTAACAAAATGCAAGTGTAAAATCCAAATTCTGGCAATTTTTGGATCTGCAGATAACTGGCCTTTGGATAATAAATCTAACTAAACATGAAATGTCAAAATTCAAGCACAGATAAACAGAGAATGCACCAACAATGTGCACCTGCCTACCTTCTGATAATTTTCTGTGTGATTAACCTAGTTTTAGTGTTTCGTTATTGTAGAGTTTTAGACACATCAACGACTTAGGTCATATTGTGGCACATATATTATATATAAGAATAGGTGCGTGTATACTTGCATGTATACCAATGCTAGAAGTATAGTAAATAAATTTGATGAATTTGACGTGTTGGTCAAGACATCAAAGGCGGATATTGTTGGGATATCAGAGACGTGGTGTCACACAGATATAAGGAATGCCGAACTGGAATCAGGGGAGTACAATGTGTACAGAAAGGATAGACAGGATAGGAAGGGAGGAGGTGTTATGCTGTTAATAAAGAAAAACATAAAATCAAAAGAAGTGCATCCAGTTGATATAGATGAACAGTGCACTGTTGAGTCAGTTTGGTGTGACATAAGCACTGCAAAAGCAAAAATAAGAGTAGGAGTGTGTTATAGGCCTAATGACTTGAATGAGTACAATGAACAATTGTACAGAGAAATAGAGTGGGCTAGTAAATCGGAATGTCTTATAATGGGGGATTTTAACTTCCCAGATATTGACTGGAACTTGTGGGTTGGGCACTCACACACTAGTCAGACTTTTGTGGATTTATTGGATGATTGTTTTCTGCAGCAGCATGTTCGAGAGGCAACCAGAGAAAGTAATACTCTTGATCTGGTTATCAGCAGTGATCATTCATGTATTAGGAATTTGCAGATAAAAGAACCACTAGGTGGCAGTGATCACAGTGTACTGACGTGGGATTTCCTTAAAGATTTAACTAATATCAGGGATAAAGGAAAGGGTTTTTGCTTCCGTAAAGGCGAGTACAGTGGTCTCCGACAGTTTTTAAATTCTGTACAGTGGGATCAACTGACGATGTTACCAACAGTAAATTCTAAGTGGAAAGCATTTAAGGAATTAATCGTGGAAGCTACTAAAAGGTTCATACCTATTAAGAAATACTGTTCAAGGTTTAGGCCTAAATGGTTGTCAAATGAACTAATGAGACTCGTAACAGAGAAGAAAAATGCATGGGATGCATATAAATTATCAGGCGACACAGAAGCCTATGGCAGATATAAGTTAATCTGTAATCAGGTCAGAAAGGAGGTTCGGCAGGCGAAGGCAGATTACGAGAAATCCTTGGCAAAAGATGCTAAGAAAAACAGCAAGGATTTCTTTACTTATATAAACTCTAAAAGGAAGGGGATGAATCTGATCGGTATACTTGACATCGATGGTTCGACTGTTGATGATCCTGCTCAGATAGCAAACAAACTGAATGAGTATTTTGCATCTACATTCACACGTGAGGAATTATTAAGGTTTGAAAATGGCAGAAGGTTATCAAATTGTAGCAAGATACTTAATGATTTTGTAATAACCGAGAGCAAAGTGGAAGAGAAATTGTTGAAGTTAAACGTAAGAAAAGCACCTGGGGTGGATGGGATCTATCCAGTTATATTAGAGACGGCAAAGCAACTAAGCAAACCCTTAGCCATAATTATGAGAGCATCCTTGGACTCAGGGGAGGTTCCCACGGACTGGAGATGTGCAAATGTATCCCCAATTCACAAGGGGGGATCGAAGGGTGACACGAGTAATTACAGACCAGTTAGTTTAACTTCTGTTCCGGGTAAAATAATGGAGTCGCTGGTTAAGGATGCATTGCAGGATCATCTAGACAAGACTGCAGCAATAATTCAGACACAGCATGGGTTTGTTAAGGGAAAGTCTTGTCTAACAAATTTGATAGGATATTATGATGTGGTTACAAAGGAACTGAATGCAAAAAATAATTTTGATATCATATATTTGGATTTCAGGAAAGCTTTTGACACTGTTGTGCATGGAAGACTATTGTACAAATTGGAGCAGAATGGTATTAAGGGTAAGTTGCTACAATGGATAAAAGGATGGTTAAGTGCTAGAAGACAAAGGGTGGTAATCAATGGGTGCTGCTCTTCTTGGACTAATGTTATTAGTGGAGTCCCACAGGGTTTGGTGTTAGGTCCACTGTTGTTTTGTATATTTATCAATGATATTGATGAAGGTATATCAGGCTTAATTTCGAAGTTTACAGATGATACAAAGGTTGGCAGGGTTGTTAATGACAGTAATGGCAGTGTGCTACTGCAACAGGATCTAGATAATTTGGGCAGATGGGCTAAGAAGTGGCAACTGAAGTTTAACCTTGACAAATGCAAAGTACTACATATGGGTAGAAGTAACCCCAGAGAAACGTACCAACTGTGTGGTACTACACTTAAGGTGGTAGAAAATGAAAAAGACCTGGGAGTAATTGTGCAGGCAGATATGAAGTTTTCTGAGCAATGCAGACAGGCTGCCAGGGCAGGTCATGGGGTTTTGTCAATGATATATAGGAATTTTGCTAGCAGGGAAAAGGAGGTGATTATCCCTCTGTATAAGGCAATGGTCAGGCCACGGCTTGAGTACTGCGTACAGGTCTGGAGGCTTCATTTTAGGAAGGATGTAGATTTACTTGGGCGTGTACAGAGAAGGGCAACAAGATTGGTGAGGGGAATGAAGGGATCCTCTTACCAAGAGAGGCTTAAGTTCTGCAAATTGCAGTGGCTGGAGACTAGGCACCTGCGCGGTGATCTGATTGAGGTATATAAAGCCTTGAATGGGTTGAGCACGCTGAATTCTGATGGGATCCTTCCACTTGTTCCGATTACGAATCTAAGGGGGCATAAATTCAAATTAAGAAAAGACAGATGTAGAATAGATGTGCGGAAATTTTCCTTTAGCCAGCGGGTGGTTAATTGCTGGAACAAACTTCCATCTGTCGTTGTGGAAGTTGATAGGTTGAATAAATTTAAAGAGGAACTGGACAGGCATTTGGAGGGAATGGTGTGATTTTTTTTTTTTTTTTTTCTTTTGGCTGATGCTGCATAAGCTCATACATTTGCTTTCTTGCATCACATGCCACTACTACTACCTGTAAATTACGTCTTTTATAGCCAAATTCACATGAGGAAAAATCCAAGTTTCCAGGAGAAAAAGAAAACCATGCAACCCTAGTTTGAGACCAACTCAGCCAAGTTGTGATAAAAGATCATAAAAATTCCCGTTATTGACGGAAGAACTGATTGTACCAACAGTGTTACCCAGAGGGACCCTATTTTTATTAAATACACTATTTTATTCTGATTACTTCTTTTATCTGTTAGGCCCTGATATCCACATCTGGAAATAAGAAACTTTGCACTATGAAGTTACTGAAGCAATCACAAAATCACTCCAGTAATATTCAATTTAAAAAATATATAGATATATATACCTTGGGGGAGGGGGGAATAAACAAAAACAAAATACATATTTTACAAGATTATTTTTTATACTTTTTAGGAATAAAAGTAGGTTTTTAGATTTGACATTTAAAATATGCATACTTTCATGAATATAGCCTCTGTAGTGTGATGGCACAGATGGAGCTTACAGGACATCCGTACACAAGCGGCAATTAGATGCCGACAAAATTTTAATTAAATGGACTATCAATCACAAATCACATACTATGGATATACTAGTCGTAGCCAAATATAAATTGGATTAACTGCACACTCCAAATGCTAGACCACCGAATGATATTTCAAATGTCTGATACTTGGATAAAATCAAGTTTCCAAGCATCCAATTGGAAGCAAGTTTTCCCCTGTTTCCATGATAAATCCAGGCATTTAAATCTTTTCCTCTTACACATGCATTGTCTATGACAATAGCAAAAATGTCTTAATGAAATGATTAGTGCACTTTAATTGCCACTAATTTCTATTTTCATTTTTTTTTTCGCCTTTTGTTTTATTTTTAATGCACTTCAGGAGAGGTAGCAACTTAAATTTTGATGGATTTTCAGCTTTCTTCTTTTCATTTTTATTTTCAAGCCTTCTTCATGAGAACTTACATTAGCAGATTGTTGAGGTAAGTTATCTTTAAAAAGATGTTTCTGAACATATTTTTGATTTCTCTTACTGAATAGAACTAAAGCAGTGGAGTAGAGGGGAATGACTCATAATTCAGTCATCTGTTATGAGAAATGCTATAACAGGTTTATGCACATTCTTTGTGAACTGTCATCTATGCACATTTGAGGTGGTTGCATTTTATTGCTTTGACTTTTGCATATAGTGATTTTCTGACAATCAACATGGATAAACACAGCCATTGTGGCTCCATAAATTCACTAGACAGTTCTTAGTGTGTATGGAGAGTTTACACCAAAATTATACTGTAGAGTCTAAAAAAAAAAAACAGTTAATATAGTTATAAGTTAAGAAAGACATTTAATGGTGGTTTCCATGAAACCTAGTTTTCTATAATGACCACTCTCATGCCATATGAATATTAAGATAGTTTATTTAGCTATTAACTAAATTCATCCCTATACATTAAGGTAATTCTGTTTTCAAATATCAGCAAAAAAAAAAAAAAAAAAAAAATTCAGCAAGGAGATCTCCCTATTTCTCTACTGCCTAATTATAAGAGACTTACCATTCCTCATGAATCAGAAGATTCAATGAAGGTCTACCTTACATTCAACAGAACAGAAAAGAACAACACTTAATCAAAAACTGAACTTTTTGAATCAAGACTGCAAGAATGGAATTTGCTGGCTGATGATACAATAATTTCTATATTTAGGGGGGGGGGGGGGTTAACAATACACAACATGCTATTTTTGTGTAGAATTCCCTTTGTGTTTGCCAAGATATAATGGACTAAGGAAATAACTGGAACTTGTATATCAAGCTGAAGAATAGCTACTATCCATAAAGACAGTTTTAAAAAAGATAGTTTAGATATATAACAGGAAGATAACCGGATGCTGTTAGATATATAACAGGAAGATAACCGGATGCTGTTAGATATATAACAGCAAAGCTTTCAATATATGCAAACATCCTTAAGTAAGGAGACTAATCTGCTGAAATGTAGGAAACTTACAAGAATAATGTCCCAAACAATGAATGCAATCAATATAAAGAACACTGCTAGCAGTTGTGCATTGATTTTAAAGCCATTGAATTTTACTTGGATTGAAAGGTAGTTTTACTAAGTACTGCTGTTTCCTCTGCTGGTGGAACAGTCAAGCAACAGAACAGTACTATACTGCTGAGGACTGGCTAGTTCAAAACAGTTCAATCCTCAGTTAGTACTTCTTTCACTGCATATAAAGTTTGGTTAATGAAAAATTGGTCAGGGCTTTGAACAAAGAAAGTGATGGTTTCATTAGTTAAAAGAAAAATTTTCCAAAATTAAGTGATGGGAATCTCAAAGAAGGAATTTTTTTTGGACTGAAAATGGAGTTTTAAACTATGGAGTTTCGAATAAAGCTAAACCACTAGGTAACTATATAAGTCTTTTAAATCCTTAGTGTTTTAAGTAATAAAAAAAGAAGCTATAAGCAACTAGCTGCAGAACTGTTGGGACCTTCCACCAGTATGCTGTGAGTGGTGAAAAAAGGTGAAGGGTTTCATAAAGATATAAGTATAATGGAAAATGCTATCAAGGAAGGTGGATAAGCCATGACTAGCGATGAGTGTTGGTTTTTCAAAAAGAAAGTGAAATGCACAGAGAGGAAAAATAAATAAATAATATATATATATATATATATATATATATATATATTCTTTTTTTTTTTTTTTTTTTGAAATTTTGGCCGCTTCACACAATGGGTGTTTTTTTTTTTTTTTTTTTCTTGCCTTAAAATTTAAACACATTTTTCAAGACATGAATAAAATGAAAGATGAACTGAATGAATAAACCTTTCTTGTTTATATAACAATATTTCAAATTACATAATAAATGATATATACTCACATTGCATCTTCTATAAAAATGGGGAAAAAAATAATAATAATAAAACTATATGCCAAGATAACAAAAGCTATATTATTGCCTATCATTCTCACAAGCTAGGATCTCACCCCTTTTTCTCCCCATTTTAGTTGAAAGGCCATTTTAAAATGAACTAAACTTTCAACTAAAATGGCCTTAAACTAAGGCCATTTTAGTTGAAAGCTTAAATGTTATCAAAAAAATTTAAATTTCTTTTAAAAGATCCGTTGCATGATTTTTTCACCCAACATGCATAGAACTTATAAAGGCACCCAGCAAGCTAAATAAATTTGCAGGCCATTTATTGCTGTAGTGTAGTGAAACCAAATCCTTCTTGCATACACCACTTAGTAATAATGAAAGAAAGGCACTAAGGATTTTTACTTACTATATGGCTTTCTTGGTTTCTTTCGTAAACATAGGGCAACATATGCTTCCAATTCCCTTAGAGTGGATGGCTTTAGTGTTTCAAAATCAATTTCTATTTCATCTGGATTGGAATCTCGCAAAGATGGCTCTCTGGACTGAATAATGTGTACAACGCGACCAAGTTTATCACCTTGTGAAATATAAATGAATATAACTGGTAAAATAAGTCTGAAAGAGAATACTATATGATATAAAAAAAAATAACTAAATAACTACTTATAAAAACAAACAGGATACAAATGTACCAAAACTGCTACTTTTATTTCAATTACAGAAACAATTTACTACTTAAAATTCACCTATCAGCTTCTTCATCCATAGAAATAATACAATGGATGGCACTTGTTGTTTTTGGTTTTTAGGAGCATTAGCAACTAAGGCCATATTGCTCCGGGGATATGCGGTGGTCATTCCCTGACCTTTCCACATCCTCCGTATTTGGTGCTCACAGGCTCGAGCCCCGGTCTAATCAAGAAGTGTGTGCTACGCACTGAAGCTCCTGCCCAACTGGCTACGGAGGTGCCACACTTATTGTGATCACATTTGGTTTACAAAAATTGACACCATTGAGTAGCTGAAACATTAAATGAAGGATATTTTTTTTTTTTTTTTTTTTTTTATGAAATATAAAAAAGTTCTTTATCTTACCAATCTTTATATATTATCCAGTATGGTGTATATATAGTATTCAGCATACACTACAGTATAAACAACTACAGTATAAACACACATTAACTGATTTAATGTGTAAAAAAATAAATAAATAAAATAAAAACAACGAATACAAAATCACATCATAAACATGCCAACCTATTTAAAAAAATTCTTCAATGCTTTTTCTTTTAAACCCTTAGCAGTTAAATTTTCAATACATTCTTATAAGATGTAACAATAATTTGTAGTCTTTATTTTTCTTCCCTTAAGTTCTAATGCACTCGTAACACTTCAAAAGATTTCCTATTTTTTCTGGTTGTTGGCAATAACTCTTGATCTCAATATCTAAGGGTCTTGTTAATGATATACAGAAACTTTGCTAGCAGGGATAAGGAAGTGATTATTCCTTTGTATAATGCAATGTCAAGCCCCATCTTGAGTACTGCATACAGGTCTGGAAGCCTCATTTTAGGAATGATGTAGAGCTGCTGGAAAGAGTACTAAGAAGAGCAATGAGATTGGGTATTAAGGGGGTATTTGAAGCCTTTCTTACCAAGAAAGGCTTCAGTTCTGCAAATTGCAGTATCTGGAGACTGGGCACCTGCAAGGTGATCTGATTGGGGTGTTTAAGGCTTTGAATGTATTGGGCAAGCTCAGTGCTAATGGGATTCTTCTTGTTCAGACTACACATATGAAAGTACATAAATTCAAATTGAAGGGTGGTTTCAGAACAGATGTATAGAAGTCTGCCTTTAGCCACCACGCAGTTTATTTTTGGAACAAATGTCCATCTGCTGTTGTGGAAGTTGATAGATTAATTAAAAATAAAGGCAGTATTAGACAAACTGTTCGAGGGAATGGAGAGGTTAAATGGGAAGTGTTGGTTTTTTTTTTTTTTTTTTTTGCTAATGTTGAATAAGCTTACTGTCTTGCATTATTTGCCAACACTAATGCTAATATTAGGCTAAATATCTAAATTTGCAAATGATATGAACGTTGACAGAGTAGCTAATGATAAAGATGGTATGCTACTAAAACAAAATCTAGAAAAATTGGGCAGTTAGGCTGTGAAACGGCAACTGTTTGTTTGTTTGTTATTTGGTTTTTAGGAGCATTAGCAACTAAGACCATATTGCTCCGGGGATATGCAGTGGTCATTCCCTGACCTTTCCGCCTCCTCCGTATTTGGTGGGCACGGGCTCGAACCCCGGTCTAATCAAGAAGTGTGTGTTACGCACTGCTGCTCCTGCCCACCTGGCTACTGAGGCGCCTCAAACGGCAACTGAGGTTTAATATTGACAATATGCAAAGTACTGTATATGGGTGTCCGTAATCCCAGATTAATGTACCAACTATGTGGAACTACACTCAGAGTTGGTGAAAAATGAAAAAGACCTGGGGGTAATTGTACAGTCAGATATGAAGTTCTCGGAGCAGTGCAGGCCAGGAGAGCACATGAGGTTTTGCCAATGATATACAGGATTTTGCAAGCAATGATGAGGTGTTATTCCATTGTACAAGGCAGTGGTTCAGCACATCTTGAGTAGTGCATACAGGTTTGGAGGTCTCATTTTGGAAAGGATACAGGGCTGCTGGAGTGGGTATGGAGAAGGGCAAAATTGGTGAAGGGTACTCTTAATCTTTACCAATCTCCATTACTCTTAACAAGAAGAGCTTCAGTTCTGCAAGTTTCAGCATCTGGAGACTAGGCACCTGCAAGGTGTTAGGTTTTAAATGGATTGAACAAGCTCAATGTTGATGAGATTCTTCCTCTTGCTCAGATTACACACAGGAGGTAGCATAAATTCAAATTGAGGAAGGATGGTTACAAAACAGATGTGCAGAACTTTGCCTTTAGCCAAAAGGTGGCTGATTGTTGTAAATGTTTTGAAAATGGATAGATGAATAAATTCAAGGGGGAATAGACAAGCTGCTGGAGGGAATGGATAGGCAAAATGGGAGTGTTTTTTTTTTTTTTTTTTTTTTTGTTGTTGTTGTTGATGCTGTATAGGCTTGCTTTCTTGCATCATTTGCCACTAATCTTTGTTATCAGAATTTTCAATTTCCTCAGCATCAGGTTTATCTAGTATAATTCCACCACAATATCCTTTTCTGAGAGCAGATCACTTGCTCTCAGAAGATTTTCGTGATTTACTGGTACTCTCTCTTGGTACTAGAGTACTTTCTTCAATATTAATCACAACATAACCTGGCTGAATAAATCTCGTTTTACAAAAAGAGTTTTTCATTGTCTGTTCGGAAATTAAATCCCAAGCACATTTGAAAATTAAATTCCAAGCACTAGCCAACTTATGCACTAAATCAGATAATTCTTTTTGCTATGTCCTAAGCTTGGGTATCATTGCCTTCTTCAATATCTACAATAATTTTTTGTTGCATTGCACTCCTATACAATGTTTTGAAAACCTTTATAATTCCTTGATCCAAAGATTGCACTATGGACATTATTCATTGAAAGAAATACAGTAAACCCCAACTATTTGTGGGGGTTATGTTCCTGAGAAATGCTGCAAATATGGAAAACGCAAATACTGAGTTATTGCACTCATAGTAATAAAAGGGTTCCATTCCAAAGTATGAAATATATAAGAAAAACTAGTCTAAAATTTTGTCTATATGTATTATATGTACCTACATAATATGCCTATGTACAAGGACAAACATAGACAGTACATAGTGAAATACAAGCATAAGGCATTGAAATGAAAATAAGAAACAATTTAATATTACATGTAATATTTATTAGAAATTTCGAACAAATCTTTCAAAAACATATCAAGAATATGGATTGTTGGGTGAAAAATAACTCTTAATTGAAGTTTGTTTCTTCATTTTTTATTGAGCTCCTTTTGAATTTCCCTGTAAGGCAAGAGTAATTGTTCTAGGTCTCGTTTAAACTTGATGCTTCTTTCCAAATTAGGATCCATTTCCACCACCTTTTCTGAAAATTGTATGGAGAGGCTAAAGATTTCCTTTAATGATTTGTTATTTAATTCTGGTCTAACGATGTCAAGATTCTCCTCCTCAGGATTATTCTGGTTCTCATTTTACCTTGTTACTAATTCATCCACTGCACGAGTCTCAATAAGTTCCTGAATGTCTGTTGCGTCGATGTTTTCAAAGCCCCTGCCATCTATTCCCTGTGCAATTGCTACAACATTGGCAACCAGTTCATTGTTTTAGCAACAACCACTTCTGGCCACAATTTTTGCCTACACACGTTAATTATAGATGCTCTTATCTCATCAACTGATGCCTTGATGTTGATCAAGCAATCTGCGATGTTATAATTTTTACAACTTTCACTTACAGTTAAGTCTGACTCTCTTTCCATTTTTTCAATTAAGCCAGTAAAAGTTCTCCTAACATAGGACTTAAATGCAGCAATCACACCTTGGTCTAGCAGTTGTAAAAGTGATGTTGGGTGGGAAAAACACAATTTCAACATTTGGGTGGTGAACTTCTAGACTGCTTGGATGTCCTGGTGTGCATTATCAATAAGAAGCAGAACTTTGAAAGGAAAATATTTTGAAGCTAAGTATCTTTCTACCTCTCGTGCAAAGCTATCATTAAAAAAAAAAAAAAAACTACTCTCAATCTCAATCATTAAACTACTCTCAAAAAAGTGTAGTTGTTACCCAGGCTTTTTTATTGGATTTCCAATAAACCAGAAGTGATCTTTATTCTTTTCCTTCAAAGCACGTGGATTCTACAATTTATACACAAGCATTGGTTTGATGATGTGTCCACTAGCATTTGCACAAAAACAAAAGAGTAAGCTTATCTTTGGAAGCTTTGAATCCAGGAGCAGATTTCTCATTTTGTGTTAAGTATGTTCTGGCTGGCATTGTCTTCCAAAACACCCCAGTTTCTTATGCATTGAACACCTGTTCGGGAATATATCCTTTGTCCATAATTAATTTTTTTAATTATGTCAGGAAACTTTCTGCAGCCATGGAATCTGCTGATGCAGACTCGCCTACAGGTTTCATGTTATGAAGGCCATATAGATTTTTTTAAATCTTTCAAACCAGCCTTTGCTAGCTAAAAAAAAAAAAACTTATCCTGCCATTGCTATCACAAGTTTCGCTAAAGTGTTGATAAAGATGTTTTGCCTTTTCACGAATGATGAGCGAACTGAATGGAATTTTATTTTGAGTTTGGTCTTCTATCCACAGATTTAAAGCCTTTTCCATTTTTTCTAATTTAACATCATGAGTTATAGAGGAAATTTTTTAAGCAACTAGTGTGTTTTCATGGACACTATGGTGGATTTTTTCTTGATTGATCATAATGTTGACTCATTGATTTTATAATATTTTGCCACTGACGAGACACTTTCGCCATTAGAAATTTTATCTTATAACTCAATTTTACTTGCTAATGTCATCACTTTCTTTGATCTTTTCACAATTCCCTTGTTATTCATAGCCATATTTTTGTAGGGGTTAGAAAAGAACTTGTCCACAATAAAGTCACTTTCTTTTAACCATTAACATACTTGAAAGTCTGTTTACACTAACACACTGTAAATATTTCACTTTTGTAAGCATATCAATTAAAAGCAAACAGAACCCTCCATGACAAGTGCATAACACATACTGAACAAGGATTATCAGGAAACATCTGCACTCGCGATTTTGTCACCCCTCTCCACCCCAACCCACTGAGTGCTGTTTTGACCAGGTAAGATGGTTTTAGCCATGCCCATGTTTTTATGGCAGAAAATGTTCATGGTGCTTTAAAATTCACATTTTTTTTTTTTTTTTAGGTTTGATTTTATATTAAATCAGTGACCATGAATACATGAAACCGCAAATACCGGGGGTTTACTATACAAGATTTATGACCTTCAACTGCACATTTGGATGAGTTCTACAGTTATCTAAGGTAAACTAATTTTATATTTTATTGACTTGCAATAGTTCTGTGTCTCATTCTTTCAGAAAGTCAACGAAAATTTGAGACATCATCCAGGCATTTATTTTGCTCTTATATTCAAGTGGTAGGTTTTTGTACTTCTCTAGACACATGGATGCTTACTCTTCCCAATTACGAATATTTTTTTTTATTATTATTATTATTATTATTATTATGACTCATATTTTGTGTAAGAATTCTTGCTTTTGTCTACAGTCACTCTTTCTTTCTGCTTTTTTCCAGCTGTCGCATATTCATTTCCGAATAATAGAGTATGCTCAGACATTGCTCTAAAATAAACACCAGTTTCACCAGTGTTGAAAACATTCAGGACTAAATTCTTCCAATAAATTAGGCAAGACAATTTCCACTCACTTTTGTACTGACCCTGTATCCAAGTCTGATTTTAATCCATGAAGTATTTTGTATACAACATTGTCTCTCCTTCCACCATCTGTAGACTTAAAATTGTTTACACTAAGTTCATTTACGAATTCCTTCACCTTTTCACATAAGATATTTCTACTGACAAGGTCTTGCATTTGTGAACCATCTCAGAAGCACTTCTGCATGTTGATTCAAAATGTTAGATTGTTAATCTCTTGGCCACTCCTAATTCATGCAATTTTCTATTTTTAAAAGTTTACACAAAAGAGGCTGTGAAACACTGATGTCTCTTATGACTACACCATAAGCACTTAGAATATTGTTCTTTTCACTCAAACTTAAATCTCCAAGTTTCTTAGACATTTATAGTCTAAGAAAAAATAAATCACTGTTCAAATTTTGATGGCCATGAGACAACATGTCCATCATTGGCGGACATGATATAACATGTTCACTTGTGGGAAAATTTCAAATGGTTGGACAGGGTAATTACATACATAGTTTTAAACCATTACAATAGTGGATTAGATTGCTCCTTTCCCCAACCATATAGGCTATAGGCTGATAGCAAAAACAATTTTCTTGATTGTTTGCTTGCTTTTGTGTACAGACCTCTCTCTCTCTCTCTCTCTCTCTCTCTCTCTCTCTCTCTCTCTCTCTCTCTCTCTCTCTCTCTCTCTCTCTCTCTCTCTCTCTCTCTCTCTCTCTCTCTCTCTCTCTCTCTGTGTGTGTGTGTGTGTGTGTGTGTGTGTGAAGGCTACAGACATGTGGCAGGGATTAGAAGTTAAAAGGTACTGCTTTCATGTGACAAGGAATGAGGTCATAAACATTATTTTCACTTGGGTCAGAGTTGTAAATAACCAAAAATTCCTGACTTATACACAATTTTAGGTGTTCTGGAAGCATATTTCTCCAAATTGAAACAAAAAAATTATATCAATAATTGGCATTACAATCATATAAAGCAGCAGAGTTTACAAACATTATAACATAAGTGGTTTTCTGGACTTTCATTTTTTATTATAATAAGCAGTTGATAACAATAACCAGCAATAACATTAACTAGTATTCAGTGTATTTCACATTTCCAATTACTCGACTCCAGCAAATTTAATCCATGTGCATTCATGAAGATGTTCTACACATCTAACTGAATGGGATCAAAGATATAGCCGAACAATAATACTACCAATTCCCAAAAATTTCTTGTTTTGTTGACTAACTTCCCCTTCCCTGGTCATTAATTACTATCCAGTTAACAACACTAAAATATCCTTTTCATAATTGCATTTCATTTTGATTTGATGCTAGTTTGTCAAAGTTTATAATGCAGCCTCCCCAAGACATTTGACCTTTAGATTTTGTTATTAAGGGATCTTTGTTTCTTTCATTTACCCAAGTTGGCTCAGATATGAACTATATCTCCACTTCATTGGGATGTAGATGGACCAATTTTTGTCAGTATTCATAAGATAATGAAATTGCTAACAATCAAATAACAATCCCTTTAAGAGGGTGCATCTATCCCTTTACAGGATAGATGCACCCTCTATCCCTTTATCAATGTGGTTTATGAAAACCACTTTATTCCAAATCTTCAGGGTAAACTGCAGCCATTATCGATCTACTGCAGGATGGTCCATTTCCCTCAACAATTAATGTTGAGGGAAATGGACCATAATCTACCATGCTGGTCCAGTGTGGATTAGCAGATCGACCGTATTTAGCAGTCAGGCACTTGAACCCCAGTCTACTCAAAGAGTGTGTGCTACTACACTCCTGTTCCTAACCACTCGGCTATGGAGGCCGTTTGGAATTTTCAGGGTATGGAAGTTAAAAGAAACTTCCCCCACCCCAACATAATGGGGCAAGGTCACAAAGGACAAATGTGGTTCCTGATTTCCTTAGCAAATATTATCATAATAGGGTTAGGTCATATTGATATCCTAGTTGCTTTGGAGATGGATGTTCCTGGCCACTGTACTTGCCAGAATCAATCTGTAAATGTTAAATCTGTAGTTAAGAACTGCAAGCTTAATCAAAGCTATATGAAAAATAGCACCAAAGAAACACTAGCAGCATTGACGGAATATTTCTTCAAATGATATTGGATGCTAAGTGTATTTCCACACTGACAATGTTTCTGATTAATATTAGCCATATGATGCAAGGAAGATCTTTTTGAAATCTTTCCTCATATAGGCACCATTTCATAGCTCTTGTCAGGCAGGCCACCCATTTCTGGACCTTCCAAGAAGTTCGATGTCTTCTTTTTTAGATGCAATCTCCATACTTCGACATGGTATTGTGGTTTTTTTTTTTTTTTTTTGTTGCTGTTGGCACATCGGCTCTGTGGCCATAATGCACCTCCCAAGGTTTTTGCAGTACTCTGATCCAAGCCCGAGGCGGGATTCGAACCTGCCGCCTTTGGGTTGCCCGGTAGGCACTTTTACCCACCTGGCTAGCCCGGTCGGCGACATGATATTGTATTCCAAATGCAGTCTTATAGTTGCCTTATACATCTCTAGAGAAAATGTTCCATAAATCATCAAACAGCCACAATGGGGGCCTCCACGCCACTTGTCAACACTAAACAAAGAACTTCATATCCACTCATATCGTAACTTCCAAATTCCTTTCTTCCTCTACTGCTTTTAATTCAACCCCACAAAGCATATAACCTATTCTGGGGGCACTGTACTCTAAGTGTAACACCTTGCATTTTGCTGAAGTAAAACATAGCTGCTGCTTTTCTGACCACCTCTATAGCCTATACAGTCATCCTGGAGCGCTGCTTGTTGCTGATCATTAACAACTCTCCCAAACTTGACATTGCACCCTCTATCCCTTTGTCAATGTTGTTTATGAAAACCAAACAGCAGTCTCAGAACAAATCCCTGGGGGTAACCCAATTTAAGACTAAACCCCAAATGGAAGGGTAATCAATTAATCATAACCCTCTGCCCAACCTAACCTTCCTATGATCCATCTAAGATGGCTTACGCACAATTCCAATGCTATAATCTTTCACGGGAATGAGTCACGTGCTTTGATAAAATCCAAATAAATAACACCCAGCTTATGAGTGTTGAAATGGTTGATCAGTTTAGTTACAAGCTCACTGCTGCATGATACATGTATGGGGGAAGGGTTCTATTCAGCTATCATATAAAGTCACTTTCCATTCATCTCAGTGATTTCTCACCCAGATGAATGGAAAGTGACTTTAAGAACCATTTTCTTCCAATTTTCTGGAAGAAAATCTGGATTTTTGCCATGCAATCTTCATCAGAGGCTGACTAATTCAGCCAAGTGAGAAAAAAGGCCAAAAATATTTCGGCTATCCTCGGTCTAGAAGACTGAAGCCCATAATTGTTGAAATTGGTGCATTAGGGTAAGAGTAAGTAGGTGGCACAAATGTTAAAGCAATTTCCTCTTTACAAAACCATGTTGTATTTCCTTCAGAATTCCATTTCTATCTAAGTATTCCTGTATTGCACTCTTTATTGTTGCTTTCATGATTTTCCCCTATTGCTGAAGTTGGACTGACTGAGCTGCAGTTACCCACATTACACTTAACTGTTTTTACATACTGACAATATACTGGCACTCCTCCAACATAGAGGACTTTTAAAGTAGTTCAATGCATTCTCTCTCGACACATCTGTCAGAATTACTGGGTATGTGCCATTAACTCGAGGAGATTTACTTGAATGCAAGCTCAAAAGCTCTTCTAATAACAAGCTTATGAAATTTCAGTATCACTAATTTTTTCACACTGCTTAGCCTCTGCTCACTGGAGCGTTTTGTCTGTGATGAGCAATGAGAAGTACCTGTTCAATTCATCAGCTGGATTATCTGACTCTCCCAAACCTTTTTGTATTCTTTTTGAAAAATACTTCATTAACCCTCTATTTATTGCGGAGCAATTCGACCCCGTGCAGCAAACAGCAATTAGTGCTTCGGCTACTCCACACAGCTGAAACTCCTAATATTGGTGTTGTTAAAAATCATATATCTTTGAATTGGTCGCAGAATTCTAGAAATGTCTTAATTATTGCACAATTAGTAAAAATCCATGATTAAGCTAAACCTAATTACAGTATATGCATATGCTGACTGATATAGGTCAATCAACACATGCATGTAATTAGTTTAATTTTATATTGATAGTAATTCTGCTTTACTGCCACATGCTTTCCTCCAATCGGTAACACTCTCTCTCTGGCTTTGTGACATTGAAGCATCATCTGCAATCAAACTGTTTACTAGCACACTTCGTGTTTCATGCAGTGAACACTGCTGTTAGTGATACACTCCTCAAATCAAAGCATTTTTTAATTTCAAAAATCATGTTTTTAATATAGAACATGAATTTTTCATGATTGTGTTCATAAAAGTGAAATTATAGGTGGCATCAAAAAAGAACAATTCTGAATTATTTTTTGCTGATTTTTCAAATTTTCATGTGGCCAATACAGAGTAATAAGGAAATGAAACTATCATTATTATTATTTTTTGAACTTGTATATACAAATTTGTATATTAATAACCTATATAACATCTGTGGCTGTACTGGCAGATGACAATATTTTTTCAATATTATATACCACATTCTCTAATAATTATAAACAATAACTGCAATGCACTTTCTTTCTATACAAAAAAAAAAAAATAATAAAATAAAATGACATTAAAATACTGATTCTCAAAATATGGTCTCTGCTCCATTGTAGACCCATGCAAGCTCTAAGTGGCCTGCAGGCTGCTCAAAAGTGCTTTTGCACTGGATTGAGCAAATGATCTGCATGGTCTTTTATTCAGTAAAATGGTCCATGAACCAAAAAAAGATTTGAGAAACATTGGATTAAAAAAATAAATTTAAAAAAAAAAAAAAAAAATTTATGGAAAACAAAATACAACAATAATTACCAGGTAATTTATTGATATCAAGACTTAGCTGTCTCTTTTCATCATATGACATTGGTTTAGCATTATCTTCATCTTCACTATCAAATGTTAAAACAGACTTCTTTTTAGACTTGCTATTTGACCTTTGTCGTTTAGCTTGGTTGGGCAATTTACTGGGATTCTGACATTTTGGAGGGGTTGAATTTTTATTTTTTCCTGATTTTGGTACCTTTGGTTGTGACTGAGGAACCTGTGAAGGAGCAGGAGGTGGTGGTGGTGGTGGAGGAGGAGGAGGTGGTGGTGGAGGAGTATTGACAGCTACTTCTGGAGAGACAGGCTCAACCTCTTGTTTGACTTCAGTAATTTCCTCTTTCTCTTTCTTTCTTTTTTTCTTTTTCCTTTTATCTCGTTTTCGACTTTCTGCAGCTAGTAAGGCAATTTGCTCTGTCACCTTCTTTAACTGCAAATAAAAACAGTATGATCAGAAAATATACACTAGGCACATAAATCAATGCATCTCACACTTGTTAAGAAAAAAAAACTGGACAAAAATAAAACAAATTGAACCAAACCAGTGTCAAGATATAAAGTAAAGGCAAATGAAGACATATAATATAAAATAAAGTTATGTAAAGAAGATTTAAAGAGCTGATTAATGTCATCAAATTAAAAGTTAAACATTTGGTTAAATAATATATTAATTACTTAGTTAACAATAAAGTTAAATAATAAAGGTTAAATATCAGAATCTGATATTGTAATATATGGAGAATTGTATTTTTATGATTATGTAAGGCTATGTGTGTTATAGAGTGTAAGCCAAGAATGGCAATGGAAGATGCTTGAGCCCAGTAAATATTAAACCTCTGGAACAGTAGGGATATGGAAAGAGTGCTATAAGCTAAAACCAAAGAGAAAACCCTTTTAAAAAAAAACTCCCTTCACTTTGCCTAATTCAGCTCCAGTTTATTACCTACCCTCTTTTAACACCTCCCCTCCTTCTCTCTCATCATATGTATAAAATCATCCTATCTGCTGGGCTAGCATTAGTAGAGGCATATGATGCAAGAAAGCAAGCTTATGCAGCATCAGCCAGAAAAAAAAACAAAAAAAAAAAAAAAAACTTCCACTTCACCCCTACGTTCGTTCGAAATACCTGTCCAGCTGAGCCTTAAATTTATTTAGGCTATCAACTTCCACAACAAGGGATGGAAGTCTGTTCCACCAACCAACTGCCTACTGGCTAAAGACAAATTTCGAGACATCTATCCTACATCTGTCTTTCCTCAATTTGAATTTATGCCCTCTCAGGTGATTATTCTGAGCAAGAGGAAGAATCCCATCAGCATTAAGCATGCTCAAACCATTCAAGGCTTTATACACCTCAATCAGATCACCTCGCCGGTGCCTAGTCTCCAGACACTGTAATTTGCAAAACTTAAGCCTTCCTTTGTAAGAACAACCCTTTGTTCCATTCACTAATCTTGTTGCCCATCTCTGTACTCGTTCCAACAGCTCTACATTCTTCTTGAAATGAGGCCTCCAGACCTGTATACATTATTCAAGGTATGGCCAGACCATTGCCTTATACAAGGGAATAATCATCTCCTTATCCCAGCTAGAAAAATTCCTATATATCATTGACAAGACACAATGAGCTACTCTTGCAGCCCGTCTGCACTGCTCAAAGAACTTCATATCTGCCTGCACAATTACCCCCAGATCCTTTTCATTCACTACCACTGTCAGTGTAGTACCACAGAGTTGATACATTGCTCTGGGGTTGCTGTTTCCCATATGTAGTACTTTACATTTGTCAATGTTAAACTTCATTTGCCACCTCTCAGCCAATCTGCTCAACCTTTACAGATCCTGTTGCAGCAGCATAGCATCAGTAGTGTCCTTAACAACCCTGCCAACTTTTGTATCGTCTGCAAAATTGGATATTAAGCTTGATATACCATCATCAATATTATTTATAAATACAGAAAACAATAATGGACCCAACACTGAACCCTGAGCGACTCCACTAATAACATTAGTCCACGATGAGCAGTGTCATTGATTACCACTCTGTCTTCTCCCCCTCAACCACCCCTTTATCCATAGCAGCAATTTGCCTCCAATGCCACACTGCTCCAGTTTGTGCAGCAGTCTTCCATGTGCAACAGTATCAAAAGCCTTTCTAAGATCCAAGTATATAATATCAAAGTTATTCCCTGCATCCAGTTCTTTTGTGACTGCATCATAGTATCCAATCAAATTGGTCAGGCAAGACTTCCCCTTAACAAAACCATGATGTGTCCGAGCTATAACTGAAGTCTTGTCCAGATGATCCTGCAGTGCTTCCTTAAACAGTGCTCCCATTAATTTTCCTGGAATAGAAGTTAAACTCACAGGTCTATAATTACTTGTGTCAGCCTTTGATCCTCCTTTGTGAATTGGGGTCACAATTGCACATCTCTAGTCTATGGGTACCTCCCCTGAGTCCAAGGAGGCTAGCTGTTGATTCTGTTGATAAAGTATCAACTTTCACGATAGGGCTTAGTGTTTAGGTCCAACGTATACTGACAGGTAGCAATCAGAAACAGACAACTTCTGCTAATTATTATCGGGATGTGCTGAATAGTGCCAGTCCTTGTTAATGTACCATTTGATGTATCCCTGTACTAATAATTGGCAATAATTTTATTAACTTCATATATATATAAAATGTATAGATAAGTAATAGCTGCAAAGGAAAGAAAAGAAGGGTAGAAAACTACAAAAAAAAAAAAAAAAAATATATATATATATATATATATATATAATGAAACTAAAATAAAATTAAAATTAAACCAGTAGTATGGCAAATCAGTAGAGCGGAAATAGGTTAAACTAAACATAAAAAAATCAAACTAGTAGGGAGGGGAAGAAAGGTAACCAAGACAAAGTATTGTAGAAGCAATGCTCCAAAATAATTTAGAAAATCTAAATGAGTAATTAAGTTGAACCAATTAAATTTTGAAAGCCAATTAAATAAGAATTTGATGGTGCCTTCCTTGATGTAAAAAGCTTGACATTTGATAGCGATGTAAAAAGACCTTTTTACACCAGGTCCGAATTATGAATAATAGAGACCGAAGCTAACTACAATAAAAATAAGATGAAATAAACACAAATAAATGGACACAAATAGTTGAGATGCCCTATATCAACAGAGGACCACAAGACTAATGATAGTCTGGGAATCACTGCATTTTGAACATTAGACAAATTGCTGCAAGAGCAAACCAATCGAAAGATCAGCACCCCATTGGATTGAAAGATCAGCTCCCCATTCAATCAATAGATTGAACCGCCAATGCACAGGATTTGAATAACAGTGGTCCTTACGAAGTGAAATACAGTGGAACTTCTCTATTACAAACTTCTATTTAACGAATCTCTATATCGCGAATTTTTTCACGAAACATTGCACCTTGAAACAAAATTACATGTAAAATTAACCCCATATAACGAAGTGTTAGTCTCTATAACGAATTTTTAAAAAAATTAGTAAAAGCATTTTTGAAGATTTTCAAGCATTTACTGCTAAACAGCCGCTCAAATATACTGCCTCCTTCCTTCCAAAATTGTGCATTAGCATCTGGAATTAAATAATCATCCTTTCAGTGAACACTTGTGGCCATTGATACCTGTAGGAGTGGCTTTGTTTCATTTTTGTTAGTTATTAAACCAAATGGGTTTTCTTAAGTGGTCGTAAACTTCACAATAAATAGGGTAAATTTGTAAATTGATGTTGGCTCAGGGGAAAACGAAATTCGCTGCGGTAAACCTTTAGCATGCTGCGGCGGCAATGCATAGAATGCTACCATAGTTGGTTTTTAGTAACGCCTACTGAGTGACATTCGCTTCTCACCTCAATTGTACCACGTGACCTTCATGTCAATCATTATATGATATGTCCATTCTCGTCTAATTGGACTCCCAGTAGATGGTTTTCATGATTTTTTTTTTTTTTTTATTTCGTTCGTCATCAATCACATAGGCTATATGCTCTTGTATTTTTTTTTATTTATTTATTTTTTTTTCCTGAAAAGTAACATACAGCATACATTAATCATAAATTTTGTTTCGTGTATATATGAATGAAAGCAGAATAAAAGAAATTCACAAAGTCGTATATTTCTTCAAAGTGAGTGATACTGTTGAGTTCGCAAGCGAACGTCATTGAGTACACGGTACCTGTACTAACAATTCACTATATGGCCAGTGCAGCGAAGTTCGCGGTGTATGTATCGGCAAGAACTGCAGTCCAGTAATTTTTACAATTGCGAAAACAATGTCGAAGAGAAGTGTTTAGGTATTAATGATAAAGCAAAGATTGTTATGATATTGACCAGGATTTTAAGAAAAAAGATGTTGCGGAGAAATATGGCATATCTGCAAGCAGTTTATCTACGATTTTAGAAAAATCGAGAATCAATTTTAAATGCAATTGAAGCAGGAGCAGGCAAGAATCAAATTAAGTTGTATATATACGAAGATGTTGATAAAGCTGTTCTAACATGGGTGCAAATGATACGTGAAAAGAATATCCCAATATCGGGCCTAATAATTAAGCAACAAGCTCTGAAATTTGCACAGTCCTTTGGACATACAGAATTTAATGCAAGCACTGGGTGGCTAGATAAATTTAAGAAGTGCCACAAAATTGTGGAAAAGGTTATTTGTGGAGAAAGTGTTAATGTAAGTGAAGAAGATTGCAACAGTTGAAGGAACAATACCTTAAAAAAGATTTTGGAAGAATATGAGCGTAAGGAAGTTTTTAATGCTGACAAAATGGGTTTATTCTTTAAATGTTTACCGAATAGAACACTTGCTTTTAAGGATAAATGTTTTGGCGGAAAACAAAGCAAAGAAAGAAAGAATCACTGTGCTAGTTGGAGCAAATATGACAGGAAGTGAAAAATTAAGACTTTTAGTCATCGGAATATCAAAAAACCCAAGATGTTTTAGAGGCACAAAATCTTTGGAAGTTGACTACACCTTTTAATAAAAAAGCATGGATGACAAGTGATATTTTTGAAGAATGGATATTAAAACTAGACAAGCGTATAAAAAACAGGAAAATCGTGTTGGTAACTGACAACTGTCAGGCACATCCTGCCAGTATTTCTGCTAAACTTAAAGGTGCAAAATTGTTTTTACCACCAAACGTAACGTCAAAACTCGGGGAGGAAATGTTTAGATTGGACTGCAGGAAGTTTTATTTTAGCCAGCGAGTTATAAATTACTGGAATAAGTTGCCTTCATGGGTGGTAGAAGCCGACAGTTTGGGGAAATTCAAAGGTCATCTGGATAGTACTTTTGGGTAAGGGAAGTGCGTAGGATGATAGCTTTAATTTCCTTTTTATTTTTTTTATTTATTAATTATTATTATTCAGTTATTTATTTTATTTTATTTATTTATTTATTTTTATTATTGTTTTGTTCGAATTTTTTTTTTTTTTTTTTTTTTTGGCTGGTGCAGCATAAGCCATAGGCTTTCTTGCACCATGTGGCCGTTACTAATACTAACTCCAGCCAATGGACCAAGGCATTATTAAAAATTTTAAATTTCATTATCAAAAGAGAATAATGAAGATCGTCAATGCATTGTCAGAAAATAGAAACTTGGAGGCTACAATTAACCTTAGATTGCATCTCTGAACTGGCAAAAGTTTGGACAAACGATGTCACTGAATACACTATTCAAAATTGTTTTTCGAAAGCGCGATTTGCATTGAATACAGAAGTCGAACAATGACTGGACGAACAAGATGAACTGCCCCTTTCACAACTGAAAAACTTTTGGACATTATTGGAATCGTCTGGAAACATCGAAAATGAAATAACACTGGATAGTTATGTTTATGTAGATCACAGCAGAACACCCAAATGAAGATGAAATACTGCTGAACAGTGTTAAACGCGACCTTGATCACGAAGAAATTAACGATGATGCATCAGAACAACCCATAGAAAAGCCAACGGTTCGTATGGGTCTACAGTTTTGTGAAAATGTTCCTGATAATGTTTTTAATGCTCTGAACAAATGTGAGGTTTTCTTTGAGAATCAGAATTTTTTAATTGTACAGTGCAAACGAAAATTACAGGATTTTTTTTTAATTTGTGATACTTAACGGCGAAAATTGGGTAAACTTAATTTAAATAAGTGTTTTTGAAATAAAATATATTAAAAATAAATGTAGATTCGTTTTCATTTTCTAATTAGATAATTTCTAATAAAAAAGATATTCTCTGTATAACAAAATTTCTCTATAACGAATTTTTTCACTGGATTTATCGAATTCGTTATAGGGAAGTTCGACTGTATATAAAATAGAACAGATACAAGCACTCATGTGGAAAAACCACACCACTGACGAAATGAATGATGAACCAGATTATATAAATATTAGACTACAGAGGGCAGTATGGGTGCAGTGCTAGCATATCATCCCACTACAACCATGCAGAGGAAAATATGCAATTATGCTGTTTGCCCTACTATTTTATCTTCTTTTATTAATTTCTTTTATTAATTTTCATTAATTTTGTGTGTGTGTGTGTGTGTGTGTGTGTGTGTGTGTGTGTGTGTGTGTGTGTGTGTGTGTGTGTGTGTTTATTAATATATTGAATAAAGTATGCATAAATGGATATGAAAATTACACACAGTGCCAGAAACTAGAAGGGTGAGGATAGTAGAAAAGGAAATGTAGCAGATATGTTAAAGATAAAAGAATGTTAATATCCTAAAAGTTATGATGAATTAAGAAAATTATGAGCTGAATTACAGCCCATAACTTTCTTAATTCATCATAACTTTTAGCCAACAGAAGGTGGGTGAACTATAAAGTAAAATTAGTACAGTAAAATACAAATAAAACAAAAATAAAAAGTGGTACAGCTGTCATCAGATGTGGGAGGTAAGATATTTGGATAACAGTCGAATATCAGTAAAGCGAATGTGCAGAATATGTCAGCTGAAGCAAATATTGATACACGATAAGGTAATTGATTGGAGGACTGCACCTGACCATGTATCAGGAACTGTGTTTTTATACTTTCCTGGTAGTAGACAAAAGGTGAAAGACCAAAAAGCAGCAAAAATGAAATTAGCACTTTCTAATACAGTATGGACAAGGTAGTCCCAATGCAGTGTCATTTATTAAGGTTAAAATAAGGATCAAGTTAGAATAAGATATGGTGAATATTTTTAAGAGTAAATGCATAAGGCATAATGCATTATGGGTTTAAATTAACTATACAGGGTGTTTCAAAAGTGATGGTCAATAATTTAAAGGTGAACTGTACAGACTACAATATGCAAAAAAGCCTAGTAAACATGGGTCCTTAAGTGAATCATTTTTGAGATATTGCACATTTCTAGTTGGGATCCACCACTGACTTGTTTGTTTAGGTTATGTTATGCTCATTCTCTCCCTTCCCCCTCTCTCAATGCTCTGATACGTAGCAGTACTTGTCAAAGGATAGTCAACGTGGAAAGAGGTTACAGCAATGAAGAATACTTAAATCCTATGGATTTTTGTATCTGAGGTCATGTAAAAAGCTTGGTGTACACTTCTGACATTAACACAGATGAGGAATTGCAGTGTTGGTTTGGAGCCTTTCAGCAAATCAGAAATGACCAGGAATGCATGAGAGGATTCACAACTCAGTGCAGAAGACTGCAAAGCTGAGTAAGCTTGCAAGCACAGAATTTTGAATGCCTTTTGTAACATCTGTAAAATCCTGTGGTGCTGAAACCAAAAATTAAATATGTATTATCTTATGTTTAATAAAACCAGATTTAGCGAAGGATTCGCAGCTTTTTGCTAAACTAGTACTCCCATAGTCAGTGGCAGATCTTAACTGAAAATGTGCATTATCTCGAAAACAGTTCATTTGCGGCCTGACGTTCACTGGGACTTTTTTGCTTATTTTAGTTTGTACTGGTCACCTTTAAATTACTGATCAACATTTTTGAAACATCCTGTATAATATCAGTGTAATTTAAAATAACTATATGCAACAAGGCATAATACATTAAGAGTAACAGTTTAATATCTCTATAATATCGCTGTATATACACCATAGATAACTTAAGAAACTACAATGGTAGTGTGGGAGGCATCATTTGCTCTGTATCCTATATTGTGCTCTTCCTTCACAAGTTGCCATGGTATTGCACTACCTCGAATGAGTACCACCACCACCACCACCACCACCACCACCCAGACGGCACCGTTTCAAAGCTATTGGCCTAACATCGGTGGGTGGGCAGGTACCCTGGTATTGTAGACATGACAATCCAGTTGTGAAGATAATCACACAATATAAGAGATGCCAAAAGGTTTATATGATAATATTTAAAATAACTAAATGCAACAAGGCATAAGACATTAAGAGTAAGAGTTTATTATTTATATAATATTGGTGTATATACATCATAGATAACTCTTAAGAAACTACAATGGTAGTGTGGGAGGCACCATTTGCTCTGTATCTCATATTGTGCTCTTCCTTCACAACGAGTTGCCATGGTATTGCACTACTGATGATATGCCAATAGCTTTGAAATGGTGCCGTCTGGATAGTGGTACTCACTAAGGATAAGTAACAATAGTCTTCTCTATTAGTGAAGTGTTACTGATTCGAGGTAGTGCAATACCATGCCAACTTGTTGTGAAGGAAGAGCACAATGTGAGATACAGAGCAAATGATGCCTCCCACACTACCATCATAGTTTCTTAAGAGTTATCTATGGTGTATATACACCGATATTATATAAATTATTGGTGTAAATACACCACAGTTTACCCACAAATTTAACTATCTGAGTAGTATAAAGGCACCATTTGATTTTTATCTCATATTGTGGCAACCTTCACAACATACCAGTCATTGCACTACTTCAAATAAATAACACTTCTCTAGTAGAGGAGACTACTATTATTTATTCTCAGTGGGCAACCACCAACCAGAGGGCACCATGTCGGAGCTTGTTGGCTCTCTCATCAGTGGGCGGGCAGGTATCCTGGTAATGCAAACATGCCATCACAGTTGTGAAGTTAATTCCCCACTGTCGAGGTAGTGCAATACCATGCCAACTCGTTGTGAAGGAAGAGCACAATATGAGATACAGAGCAAATGATGCCTCCCACACTACCATCATAGTTTCTTAAGAGTTATCTATGGTGTATATACACCGATATTATATAAATTACTGGTGTAAATACACCACAGTTTACCCACAAATTTAACTACCTGAGTAGTATAAAGGCACCATTTGATTTTTATCTCATATTGTGGCAACCTTCACAATATACCAGTTATTGCACTACTTCAAATAAATAACGCTTCTCTAGTACAGGAGACTACTATTATTTATTCTCAGTGGGCAACCACCAACCAGGCGGCACCGTGTCGGAGCTTGTTGGCTCTCTCATCAGTGGGCGGGCAGGTATCCTGGTAAAGCAAACATGCCATCACAGTTGTGAAGTTAATTCCCCACTGTGAGAGATGCCAAATGGTGAAGATAATGATAATATTTTGAAGAGTAAATGCACAAGGCATAATGGGTTATGGGTTGAAATTAACTAACTCTTGAGTTACTGCTATACATATGCAGTACTATGCATTTGTCAATATTAAACTTCAGTTGCCACTTCTCAGCTCAGCTCATCTGCCTAACTTTTCTAGATCCTATTGCAATAGCATTCTCTCTTTACTGTCATCAATAACTCTGCCAACCATTTTATCATCCACAAACTTGGACATTAAGTCTGATATATCTTCATTTCTTTCACTGATAAATACACAAAACAACAACAGCCCCAGCACCAAACCCTGGGGAACTCGACTAATAACATTAGTCCAAGATCAGTGTCCATTTATTACCACTCTGTTTTCTCCCATTGAACCATCCTTTTATCAATTGCAGAAATTTGCACTTAAGGCCATACTGCTCCAATTTGTCCAGAAGTCTTCCATGTGCAACGGTATCAAAAGCTTTCCTGGAATCCAAGTATACGATATCAAAATTATTTTTTGCATCCAGTTCCTTTGTGACCACATTGTAGTATCCAATCAAATTGGTCAGACAAGACCAATGCTGTGTCTTGTTAACAAACCCATGCTGTGTCTGAACTATTACTTTAGTCTTGTCTAGATGATCCTGCAATGCTTTTTAAAACAGTGACTACATTATTTTCCCCAGAACAGAAGTTAAACTAACAGGTCTTTAATTATGTGCCACCCTTTGAAATGGGGATATATTTGCACATTTCCAGTCCATGGAAACTTCCCTTGAATCTAAGGATGCTCTCATAATTATGGTTAAGGGTTTGCTTATTCCCTCACTGCCTCCCTTAATTTCACTGGATAGATTCAATCCACTCCAGGTGACTTTTTTTATATTTAACTTCAATAATTTCTCCTCCAGTTCGCTCTCCATTATTACAAAATCATTTAGCTCCCTGTTAGAGTTTATTAAATTTCTGTCCTACCCTTCCTTACAGAATTCCTCATCTGTAAATGTAGATGCAAAATACTCATCCAGTTTGTTAGCTATCTGAGAAGGATCATCAGCAGTTGAACGATAAATATCAAGTGGAGCAATCTGATTCATCTCCTTCCTTCTAGAGTTTACGTAAATAAAAAAAAGTCTTTGTTCTTTTTCTTTGCATCCTTTGCCAAGGATTTCTTGTAATCAGCCTTTGTTTGCTTAACCTCCTTTGTGACTTGATTACAGACTAGCCTATATCTACCATATGCTTCTTTGTCGCCTAATAATTTATATGCATCCCATGCATTTTTCTTCTCTGTCACAAGCCTCATTAGTTCATCTGACATCCATTTAGGTCTAAATCTTGAACAATATTTCTTGGTTGGTATGAAGAGCCTAGTAGCTTCCAAGACTAATTCCTTGAAGGTTTCCCATTTAGAATTCACTGTTTTTAATATTATCAGTTGATCCCACTGTAGAGAATTTAAAAACTGCCTGAAACCACTACATTCACCTTTATGAAAGCAAAAACTCTTCCCTTTACCCTTGATGGTAATTACATCTTTAAGTAAATCCCCACATCAATACACTGTGATCACTGTCATCTGGTGGTTCCTTTACCTGCAAATTCTTAATGCATGGATAATAACTGCTTATAATCAGATCAAAAGTATTACTCCCTCTTGTTGCACTTCAAACATGTTGCTGTAGAAAGCAATCCTCAAATAAATCCACAAAAGTCTTGCTAGCATGTGAGTGGCCAATGCACAAGTTCCAGTCAATATCTGGAAATTTAAAATGCACATAAGACATTCTGATTTACTAGCCCACTCTTTATTTCTCTGCACAATTGTTCGTTGTGCTCATGAGAGTCATTAGGCCTATAACACACTCCTATCCTACTCTCATTTTCCCTTTCCCAGTGCTTACTTGTAATTACTTGTTTCATGATGACACCCAGCAGTTCTTGAAATCTCCAGCAACTTGCTCTCTAGGCTGCTGCAGCTAATCATTCCAATAGAAGCAGTGCAAGAATCACTTTCACCTCTGCCTGCAGCTACTGTTAATCTTTTAGTCTGGAACTTAGTTAATATTCATGTCAGTGGTAATAAAGTTATTAGTATAGCAGAATAATCAACAACGTATTACTATCACAATATACCTATTACAACAACGTATTACTATCATAATTTTATGATAACCCCACCAAACAGTGACTGTTTGGTGGGGTTATCATAAAATTATATTGATGCTATAAACGAAGTTTACTGTAAGTGTGCAATCAAGACAAACATGTAGTCTACCAAAATTGGTACTATATTGCTAGTGGGGTACATATTACCAATGAATATATATTCAGAAAATTTTAATGCAACAATGTTACAAATTAAGCTCTTTACTATCTCTAGTTGTCTCTTGGTAAAAATTAATAACTCAAAAACTACTGGCTGTATTGAAAAAGTTTTTACACTGTAATCAGCACACATTATATGCATTTGCAAATGCATATTGTGACCATTTTAATTATTAGTGCCTATGCCGATGCATATAACATAAATACTACTAGAAACACTGCATATTAATTTTGGGATTAAACTCTAAAATGATCTCAATCATTGGAAACTATATTACAATAACATTTACCTAAAAACAAGATTTCACTTAGCTTGGGAAAACATGTCAATGATGTTGGATGACAATATGCTGTTTGAATGTGTAACATGACCATGACTTTTTCAAGGATCTTTGTCTTGTCCTGATAAACAGCAATATCCCTTACAATAATGTAAGTAATTCAGTTTTCAAATAAGTTTCGAAAAATATTGTATAAATCAAAACATTCCGGAGGAATCTAGCTTGGAGAAGAATGATCTTGATGATATTGCAATGATATTATCTGTTAAACATCGAGATACTGAAGAAAATTGCATTTGAATGTCTGCCAAAGAAATGGTTGATGCATTTGGCCATTATGCTACACATTTGGTATGTGGGAAATTAGTCTTCTCATCTGCATTTGCTTATTAATAAGGTTCTTAAAATCCGAATCGCTCCACAATTTTTTGAAAATGATTCTTTGCAGTTATGGTCAGACTGAGAATCCATTCATAGCAAAAAAAAAAAAGTCTGCAGTTTTGTTAGTGATTTTCTTCATATATGATAAAAGCACCCGCTTTTATCATATATTGCTAATTACAAGTCTTGTATTTATAAATGATATTGATGAAGGTATATCAGGCTTAATGTCCAAGTTTGTAGATGACACAAAGGTTGACAGGGTTGTTAATGACAGTAATGGCAGTGTATTACTACAACAGGATCTAGAAAAGTCGGGGAGATGGGCTGAGAAGTGGCAACTAAAGTTTAACATTGACAAATGCCAAGTACTGCATATGAGTAGAAGTAACCCCAGAGAAACATACCAACTGTTTGGTACTATACTTAGGGTGGTAGAGAATGAAAAAGACCTGGATGTAATGTGCAGTCAGATATGAAGTTTTCTGAAGAGAAGGTCATGGGGTGTTGTCAATGGATATACGAGAATTTTGCTAGCAGGGAAAAGGAAGTGATTATCCCCTTGTATAAGGCATTGGTCAGGCCATGCCTTGAGTACTGTGTACAGGTCTGGAGGCCTCATTTTTGGAAGGATGAAGAGTTGCTTGAGTGAGTACAGAGAAGGGCAACAAGATTGCAGAGGGGAACGAAGGGATCCTCTTACCAAGAAAGGCTTAAGTTCTGCAAATTGCAGCATCTGGAGACTAGGCACCTGCAAGGTGATCTGATTGAAGCATATAAGGCCTTGAATGGGTTGGGCGGGCTCAGTTATAATGGGATCTTCCTCTTGCTCAGATTTGGGGCATAAATTCAAATTGAGGAAAGACAGTTGTAAAACAGATATGCGAAAATTTGCCTTTAGCCAGCAGGTGGTTTGCTGGAACAAACTTCCATTTGTTGTCGTGGAAGTTGATAGTTTCAATAAATTTAAGGAGGAGCTGGACAAACCTTTAGAGGGAATGGATGTGTGAAATAGTTTTTTTTTTTTTTTTTGTTTATGCTACACAAGCTTGCTTTCTTGCATCATATGCCTCTGCTACTACTACATTAGTTGGTTGGCCCACGGCATACATTTTTTTTTTTTTTTTTATGGCTTGCAGAAACAATTCGGGAAAATTTTGGCAAAAGTTAAGTGTTATTCCATTTGTAAAAAAAAAAAATAAAAAAAAAGATCTTGGTAAAAAGTCCCTACAAAATGTATATCTATTTATAAAATATGTAACCCGGTCTTCCTCTTCCACCAGGGCTTATTTGACAAGGTGAGAAACAGGATTACAGGCAGCACTGTTTTATGCCAAATACTCTGAATTCTATTTAAAAAAAAAAAAAAAAAAAAGTTATGTGATTTTGATACTAAGGATGTTGCAACTACAGTAAACCGCCGCTATTTGCAGAGGTTACATTCCTGAGAAATGCCACGAATACCGAAAACGCAAATACTGAGTTATGGCTCCCATAGTAATAAAGGGGTTCTGTTCCAAAGTATGAAATATATAAGAAAAACTAGTCTAAAATTTTGTCTATGTATGTTTTATTGTACCTTCATAATATGACTACATAGACAGTACATAGTGAAATGCAAGCATATGGCATCGAAATGAAAATAAGAAAATTTAATATTTATTAGAAATTTCAAACAAATCTTTCAAACCAGCGCCTTTGCTAGCTAAAAAAAAACTTTGCCAGTGCTATCACCAGTTTGGCTAAAGTGTTGATAAAGGAGTTTTGCCTTTTTACGAATGATGAGTGAACTGAGGAGACACTTTCACCATTAGAAATTTTGTCTAATAACTCAATTTTATTCGCTAATGTCATCACCTTCTTTGATATTTTCACATTTCCCTTGTTATTCGTAGCCATAATTTTGTATGGGTTAGAAAGAACTTGTCCACAATAAAGTCACTTTCTTCCATTAACACACTCGAAAAAGTCTGTTTTACACTGCAAAATGGTAGATTTATCACTTTTGTAAGCATATCAATTTATAAGCATATAAATTAAAAGCAAACGACGAAACCTTCCATGACAAGCACATAACACATACTGAACAAGGATTGGTGAGAAACATCCACGCTCGCAATTTTGTCACCCCTCTCCCCCCATCCACTGAGCACTGTTTTGACCGGGAAAGATAATTTTAGCCACGCCCATGTTTTTTTATGGCGGAAAATGTTCATGGCGCTTAAAAAAAAAAAAAAAAAAAAACGTCAATTTTAAAGGTTTCATTTTATATTAAATCAGCAACCGTGAATACGCAAAACCGCGAATGGCGGGGGTTTACTGTATTGCTTAGGCATTTCTTTGCACTTCTCTGGTAGAAAATTTACTGTTCACTGAGACTCATTTTGCTTAGTTATCTAATTCTGTAACTGAACTGGAAGCATGGGGACTAATTCTCATGCCATCAATGAAGTTGGATCTTTGAATATGTAACAAAACTGTTTGATTTTGATATTAAAAAAATTTGCAGAATAGGCAGTTCAAGCTGTGCAATTAAAGAGGTAGGAAAGTCCAATTAGAAATTTCACCCCTACAGGCATTGGAGAAGTAAAATATATGTGGTGTTTTAAAAAATAATTTCTTATTTCAATGAAAATAGATGATTTGTTAATGGAAACAAGCAGGAATTTCCATTTCAAGTAAAGGCATTAAAGGCTCACATTTTTCAGTTTAGCCTGGTCCCTTTCGTGAACGTGGAAAGACCGTTCTCTGCTTTTAAAATGATTTTGGATGATAAATGCCTAATAATAATTTTAGATTGCCTCTTCTATGCTTTCCAAAGTAATGGAGGGAAATCCAACCATAACCCGAACTATGGCTGAAGCATTTAGAATTTATAAACAATTTAAATACATTTTTCATTATTAGTGATCAGGTGGAAACCTTCCATCTTATAAAGAACCACCAATATGGATTCCATCACTATTAATTCACTGGTGATGCAATGTCTTATGTTACTCATCTTTGGACAAATTTGGCTTAGCATTTTATGAAATGAAAACAGTTCCGCTTGAAATTTTCAAGGCTTTTGACTGTGCTTGGCATATAGCCTTCTAAACAAGCATCCACTGTATGGGTTGCCATCTGTTTTTTGCAGATGAGTAGCCAGTTTTCTCTCTGACCACTCACTGCAGGTGGCTCTGCCTTTTAATTCTCTACTAATACTGGTGTTTGCTAAAAGATTTCTTTTTTCCTACTCTTGTAAATTATTGATCTTCCAACTTAGTTGAAACTTTATCTACAGTTTCTGTCAATGATAGCACACTACATTCTATCCTTCAACTAGAAATCTTGTCCTGCACAGCTTCTACTTCTCAAACATCCATCACCAAATCTTAAATGCTGATTGCCAGGTAATCCTCCAATGTGGTTTCAAAAAAATTAGGTAAAGTCAATTTATCAATTCTACACACTTGAAAAAGTCTGTTTTACACTGCAAAACGGTAGATTTATCACTTTTGTGAGCATATCAATTTATAAATTTATTCAATTTATAAGCATATAAGCACTCAGATTTCTAAAAAAAGGATACATATCTCTATTTGGGATTAACCTGGCTTCTAATCTTCCTTTAATAAAGCTTACAAGAAATATTGCTTCTTTTGCATTTAAAAAAATTTTTCTTTTTTTTAAACAGCTACATCAGTACAAGCTGTAAAAATTTCAAATCTGCCCTAATGCAGAATACTGTGCTGACATCTGGGGTGATCCCCCAAAACCTCTCAAGCTCCTGGTCTCTATTCAAAAGAAGATAGTTGGGTTAATTAATGGCCCACCACTTACAAACCCTCTCCACTCTCTATCTCACACACATTTAGTTTTTGCTGCATGCTTTTTTCTATAGATACTTCCACATGCATTATTCTTCTGAACTGGTATGTGTAATTCTGCTGCTCATTTAAAAACCAGTTAACATCTATTCACTGTTCAACTCCAAACTCACAGAACTAACTTCTCATTTTCAAAATTTATTTCCTTTCTTTCTTTCTTTCTTTTTAATTTTTTTTTTAAGCAAACCTTTCAACCCTTCACATTAAAATCTACAGAAATTCATGACTTACGTCAACCATGTAGTCTGTCTTCTCAACTTTCAATCTCCTTTGTGAGAGCAACTAAACATATAAGATTTCAAACGATTAACAAACAGTCCAAAAAACTTTCAACAGCAAATAGAACCCTGTAACAAAACTATTCCTAGAAGAAGGCACCCACATGAACATCAGATCAGTGAACAATGTGAATAAAACAAATATCATCAATATAAACAAGGAAAACTAAATATTATGGTATAATAAACATGGAAAAATGCAGCAAAGTGAAAACAACACATAATTAACTGCAGAAGATTGAAAATTACTGTTCAATCAAAAACTGAAGCTATATCTAAACTGTAGAAAGGTTTACTATCCACAATATTATACAGTAAAATCTTGTTAATACGAACTCTGTTTATACAAAATACTCGATTTATATGAAGTACATACCATTCCCCGTGAAAGAATAGACTTTTATGTAAATATATTCGTTTATTACAAAATTTTGTTAGTATGTATTACAAAGTTTGTTTTCACCCTGAGAAATAAATATTGTTATTTTGTATGTTTAATACAAATCTTAGAAGCTGTCCAATTTTTACCCCTATTATTGCCTCTGGGCACACGGTTCCCTGCTTCCCAAAAGGATGGCACTGACTTGTTAGAAATTATTTTTGTGTAAACAAAACCAGTTTATAGTAGCTACAACATAAGTGCATTCTGAAAAACATCATGTTAAATTAACAAAAGAATAAAAACAGTTTTTCTAAGATGTTTACATACACTCCCTCGCTCTCCACGGGATTAAAGTCAGTTGCAATTGTTATGCCAATTCAAAGAATATTATGCTACAGTATACAGTAATCTATTTTTGTGCCATTTAATCGAGCTGTTCTCTTTTTCGGAACTTGTGTCTTTAAATTAATTTAAAGTCTGTTTATATTAAATCTCATCTAGTAGTGTTATGGTTATAAAATGTAAACTGATGGAATTGACCCTGGAAATTAAACTGAAAATTATACAAGAGGCTGATAGGATTGAACTTAGCAAAATAGACATTGCAAAGAAATACAACATCCCTTTACCTACTTCATCTACAATACAGAAAAACCGAAAAAAAAAAAAAAAAAAAAAACACACTTGAAGAACTGCGTGACACTGGAGCAGCAATATAAAAAAAAACAGGAAACGAATTCTTGGTTCAAAACACAAGGATCCTGAAATGGGTGTGGGTGGGGGGGGGGGATTTACAGCTAAATTTGAATGTCTTAGATGCTATCTGTAATCTTGTTATTGCTTGGGACAGTATTGCATCAAGTGTAATAATCAGCTGCTTCAAGAATGAGTGGCTTTGGAGAGAATACCGTCAAAAAACATAGTCTGGCAGACGAACGTGATAGCAACATTGAGGAATGGGGGAATTTGAAAGCTATGGATTTTGTTGGCGAATTTAAAGAGTTTGTGAAGGTACATGTAGTTTCTACCACAGCAATGCAACACTGCTAAGCACCAAGCAAAACTATGATGTTTTTGTTACCAGCAACAGCAAAAGTGAAGACGGACACATTACCATCTACAAAAGATTCCCAAAATGCATTGAGCATAATAGAGAATGTGTTGGCCTGCAGTAACGCTGATAAAGAAACTAGTGCATTTTATAATAATGCCTGCGCTGTAGTTAAAAATGCATATAGGACAAAAACTGTGCAAACAACATTGGATTCTTCAAATAGGCCTCTGGGGTTGGGTATACTCATACTATAATTTTTAGTATTTTCCACCAACCATGGAATAAAACAAAAGACGAAAAACCCAAATTTTTTAAAATATTTAATATTTACAATAAATGATTTACAAACAAAATATTACTGATAGTAATTTTAAAATAAAATAAAACAACTGTGATATACAGGATAATAATAAAATGCCGAATTTAAAATGCAATAAAATATACTGGGTTAAAAGCGCTAAAATACTAACTGAAGCTTTCAAAGGCTTCTGCCTTCTTTCTCAACAGTGTAATTTCTGTTCTGCGGTGCATCATTAAATACCAGCAGGTTCACGGTGCATCTCACGTGAACGTGTACTGTTCCCGTCAGAACCGGAAGTGGCTCGGGAGCATTTCAGGCAAAAACGTTCATCCCCTCCAAGGATTACCGCCTCAAAGAGGGGATGAATGCGTGTGCCCCTATCTCTATTTATATTTTTCTCAGTAGAACTAATTCGCAAGCTCTCGAGCCACTTGCGGTCCCAAAATCTATGCGCGCGATCAGTGATGACCGCTTCATCTGGGGAGATTTGATGTTGCTTCTCCCAGAAATGTTCAGCTACGGCGGATTTGCCATAGTCTGCATTTCTTATCGCATTTGTGTGCTCCCCCAGACGATCTTTGAGACGCCGTTTTGTTTCTCCCACATAACACTCCCCACATTCCGGGCATTTAATACCGTATACGACCCCACTTATATTTTCATTTAAGACAGGGTCCTTCACCTGTGACACGATTGTGTGCAGCTTCCTGCCTGGGAGCTGCACACAACGTGTCTGGTAATTCCTTAATACGCGAGCTAAACGCTCGGATAAACCCGGATAGTAGGGAATGTATGCGGTGGCTATTGGTGTGAAGGACTCACTTCTACTCTGCCCTCCACTAATGTATTTCTCAATGATCCTCCGGGGGTAGCCACACTTCAAAAGATCCGCCGTAACACGTTCATACTCCAAGTTTCTATCCTCTGAGGTACTACAATGGGATTTTGCCCTATCCACTAATGCTCTTACTACACTGTTCCTGTGATAATTAGTCTGCGCTGAGTTGTAGTGTGAATATTGGCCCCTGTACATAGATTTTCTAAATACTTTTGTTTTCAAATGCTGGCCTTCTCTACAAATCAGCACATCCAGGAACGGCAAAACCCCTCCTTCCTCTACCTCAGAGATGAATTGTATGAACGGGGAGAAGCTATTAAGAAAATTCAACGTATCATCCTCACTCCCTTCCCGAATAACTGAAAACGTATCATCAACATACCTTTTCCACGGACGCATAGGGAGAACTGTAGTGTTAAATAGTCTGGACTCGAGCTCCTCCATCGCTAAATTAGCTATGATGGCACTGATGGGGGAGCCCATAGCTGCACCGTTAACCTGCTTGTACATGGTATTATTAAACACCATGGTAGTACTCGAAAGACATAACTCTATTCCTTTACATATGTCCTCTAAGTTTAGTTGCGTCCTATTATTCAAGGTGGTGTCTCTTTCTAAAGCCATGTACGCACAATGTATCCCATGGTCAATTGGGATGCAGGTAAACAACGATGTTACATCAAAGGATATCATAACCTCGTTTTCTTCTATACGTTGTCCTCTTATGAATTGTACAAATTCTTTACTGTCTCTGATACTATGTTCAGAGAGTCCAACTAATGGTGACAGTAGTTTGGCTAGGAAACCAGATAATGCATACGTGGGGCTGCCAATAAACGAGACTATCGGTCTGAGTGGCACACCCACTTTATGTATTTTTGGCAAACCGTAAAATCTCGGTATCTGGCTTCCTGTGGCATGTAATGCCCAATACCGCTCCTTTGAAATCTTATTGCATTTCATCCAACATTGCACCATCTTATTAACTTGCCGTTCCAGATTTGACAGGGGATTCTTATGAATAATCGTATAGGTTGTGCGATCATTTAACAAATCTAATGCTTTGCTTACATATGCTTCTTTATCCAAAACCACTGTTGCTCTACCTTTATCAGCTGGTAAGGACCACAACATTATCGTCCTGCTTAAGACTTTCTAGTGCTAATCTTTGCTTTGTATTAAAATTCGAGGGAACTTTCTTGGCTTGACTTAAAATAGCTGCTGTTTTCACAGGGATTTCATTGGCCATGCACACAGGTAACTTACTAGCCGCTCTCGCTGTGAAAACAGCAGCTATTTTAAGTCAAGCCAAGAAAGTTCCCTCGAATCTTAATACAAAGCAAAGATTAGCACTAGAAAGTCTTAAGCAGGACGATAATGTTGTGGTCCTACCACCTGATAAAGGTAGAGCAACAGTGGTTTTGGATAAAGAAGCATATGTAAGCAAAGCATTAGATTTGTTAAATGATCGCACAACCTATACGATTATTCATAAGAATCCCCTGTCAAATCTGGAACGGCAAGTTAATAAGATGGTGCAATGTTGGATGAAATGCAATAAGATTTCAAAGGAGCGGTATTGGGCATTACATGCCACAGGAAGCCAGATACCGAGATTTTACGGTTTGCCAAAAATACATAAAGTGGGTGTGCCACTCAGACCGATAGTCTCGTTTATTGGCAGCCCCACGTATGCATTATCTGGTTTCCTAGCCAAACTACTGTCACCATTAGTTGGACTCTCTGAACATAGTATCAGAGACAGTAAAGAATTTGTACAATTCATAAGAGGACAACGTATAGAAGAAAACGAGGTTATGATATCCTTTGATGTAACATCGTTGTTTACCTGCATCCCAATTGACCATGGGATACATTGTGCGTACATGGCTTTAGAAAGAGACACCACCTTGAATAATAGGACGCAACTAAACTTAGAGGACATATGTAAAGGAATAGAGTTATGTCTTTCGAGTACTACCATGGTGTTTAATAATACCATGTACAAGCAGGTTAACGGTGCAGCTATGGGCTCCCCCATCAGTGCCATCATAGCTAATTTAGCGATGGAGGAGCTCGAGTCCAGACTATTTAACACTACAGTTCTCCCTATGCGTCCGTGGAAAAGGTATGTTGATGATACGTTTTCAGTTATTCGGGAAGGGAGTGAGGATGATACGTTGAATTTTCTTAATAGCTTCTCCCCGTTCATACAATTCACCTCTGAGGTAGAGGAAGGAGGGGTTTTGCCGTTCCTGGATGTGCTGATTTGTAGAGAAGGCCAGCATTTGAAAACAAAAGTATTTAGAAAATCTATGTGCAGGGGCCAATATTCACACTACAACTCAGCGCAGACTAATTATCACAGGAACAGTGTAGTAAGAGCATTAGTGGATAGGGCAAAATCCCATTGTAGTACCTCAGAGGATAGAAACTTGGAGTATGAACGTGTTACGGCGGATCTTTTGAAGTGTGGCTACCCCCGGAGGATCATTGAGAAATACATTAGTGGAGGGCAGAGTAGAAGTGAGTCCTTCACACCAATAGCCACCGCATACATTCCCTACTATCCGGGTTTATCCGAGCGTTTAGCTCGCGTATTAAGGAATTACCAGACACGTTGTGTGCAGCTCCCAGGCAGGAAGCTGCACACAATCGTGTCACAGGTGAAGGACCCTGTCTTAAATGAAAATATAAGTGGGGTCGTATACGGTATTAAATGCCCGGAATGTGGGGAGTGTTATGTGGGAGAAACAAAACGGCGTCTCAAAGATCGTCTGGGGGAGCACACAAATGCGATAAGAAATGCAGACTATGGCAAATCCGCCGTAGCTGAACATTTCTGGGAGAAGCAACATCAAATCTCCCCAGATGAAGCGGTCATCACTGATCGCGCGCATAGATTTTGGGACCGCAAGTGGCTCGAGAGCTTGCGAATTAGTTCTACTGAGAAAAATATAAATAGAGATAGGGGCACACGCATTCATCCCCTCTTTGAGGCGGTAATCCTTGGAGGGGATGAACGTTTTTGCCTGAAATGCTCCCGAGCCACTTCCGGTTCTGACGGGAACAGTACACGTTCACGTGAGATGCACCGTGAACCTGCTGGTATTTAATGATGCACCGCAGAACAGAAATTACACTGTTGAGAAAGAAGGCAGAAGCCTTTGAAAGCTTC
The DNA here is from genome assembly GCF_048544385.1 of Mastigoproctus giganteus. Taxonomy (NCBI): domain Eukaryota; kingdom Metazoa; phylum Arthropoda; class Arachnida; order Uropygi; family Thelyphonidae; genus Mastigoproctus; species Mastigoproctus giganteus. The sequence goes on along the minus strand of NC_143577.1, from coordinate 28,836,934 downwards.
AGTTAGTATTTTAGCGCTTTTAACCCAGTATATTTTATTGCATTTTAAATTCGGCATTTTATTATTATCCTGTATATCACAGTTGTTTTATTTTATTTTAAAATTACTATCAGTAATATTTTGTTTGTAAATCATTTATTGTAAATATTAAATATTTTAAAAAATTTGGGTTTTTCGTCTTTCGTTTTATTCCATGGTTGGTGGAAAACACTAAAAATTATAGTATGACATTGGATTCTTTATTTAAATTAGATTACTTTATCAAAAAGTTAATGGATTGTGCGTCTCCTTTTATATTAAGATTAATTATTTTACTGCAATACTAAAGTATTGTACATATTAAAATATATACTGTACAATATTTTCATTTCTGTTAATTGCTTTTATCTTAGTTTATCTTACAAATAAAATAAAATCTTTAAAAAGTGTGTTAATCCTATTGTATTATTAGACAAGGCTTTTTTTTTTAATCTATTAATTGAATTTATTATTATACTTAGATATATAGTATGTGACAAAAAATAAATAAAATAATAAAGGTAAAATTTTGACACTTTTGGGGGACCTTGTTACTACAAACTTCGTTATTACAAAACATGAAAATTTAGATCCCTTGAACTTTGTATGAATGAGATTCTACTGTAAAATCAAAGAACTAAAAGATGCCAAACAAAGACTCAGTATCAGGAAGAAGCTATAAAGCAAAGAATACTGTTGTTTTATATATTTACTAATGATATTAATGAAGGTATATTGAGTTCAATAGCTACATTTTGCAGGTGAAACAAAGTTTGGCAGGGAGTTTGATGATAGTAATAAGAGTATGCTACTGCAATAAGATCTAGAAAAATCAGATAGACAGATGGACTGAGAAGTGAAAATTAATGTTGACAAGGTAATGCACATGGATAGCAGTAATTCCAGATTAACATACCAACTGCATGGTACCACACTCAGGTTAGTGGAGAATGACAGCACAAACAAGCTGTCAGGACAGCTTGTGATGTTTTTGTCAATGATATAAAGGATTTCTGCCAGCAGAAATAAGGAGGTAGTAGTAGTGGCATGTGATGCAAGAAAGCAAGTGTATGAGCTTATGCAGCATCAGCCAAAAAAAAATCACACCTTTCCCTCCAAATGCTTGTACAGTTCCTCCTTAAATTTATTTAACCTATCAACGTCCACAACGACAGATGGAAGTTTGTTCCAGCAATTAACCACCCACTGGCTAAAGGCAAATTTCCACACATCTATTCTACATCTGTCTCTTTCTTAATTTGAATTTATGCCCCCTTCGGTTCGTAATCTGAACAAGTGGAAGGATCCCATCACAATTCAGCGCGCTCAACCCATTCAAGGCCTTATACACCTCAATCAGATCACCGTGCATGTGCCTAGTCTCCAGCCACTACACTTTGCAGAACTTAAGCCTCTCTTGGTAAGAGGATCCCTTCATTCCCCTCACCAAACTTGTTGCCCTTCTCTGTACATGCTCAAGCAAATCTACATCCTTCCTAAAATGAGGCCTCCAGACCTGTATGCAGTACTCAAGGCATGGCCTGACCATTGCCTTATACAGAGGGACAATCAACTCCTTTTCCCTGCTAGCAAAATTCTTATATATCATTGACAAAACCTCATGACCTGCCCTGGCAGCCTGTCTGCACTGTTCAGAAAATTTCATATCTGACTGCACAACTACTCCCAGGTCTTTTTCATTTTCTACCACCTCAAGTGTAGTACCACTTCTACCCATATGCAGTACTTTGCATTTGTCAAGATTAAAGTTCAGTTTCCACTTCTTAGCCCATCTGTCCAAATTACCTAGATCCTGTTGCAGTAGCACACTGCCATAACTGTCATTAACAACCCTGCCAACCTCTCTATCATCTGCAAACTTTGACATTAAGCCTGATATACCTTCATCAATATCATTGATAAATATACAAAACAGCAGTGGACCCAACACCGAACCCTGTGGGACTCACACTAATAACATTAGTCCACAAAGAGCAGCACCCATTGATTACCACCCTGTCTTCTCCCACTCAACCATCCTTTTATCCATTGTAGCAACTTACCCTTAATACCATTCTGCTCTAATTTGTACAATAGTCTTTCGTGCACAACGGGGTCAAAAGCTTTCCTGAAATCCAAATATATGATATCAAAATTATTTTTCGCATCCAGTTCCTTTGTAACCACATCATAATATCCTATCAAATTTGTCAGACAAGACTTTCCCTTAACAAACCCATGCTGTGTCTGAATTATTGTTGCAGTCTTGTCTAGATGATCCTGCAATGCACCTTTAACCAGTGACTCCATTATTTTACCCGGAACAGAAGCTAAACTACCTGGTCTGTAATTACTCATGTCACCCTTCGATCCCCCTTTGTGAATTGGGGATACAGTTGCACATCTCCAGTCAGTGGGGACCTCCCCTGAGTCCAAAGATGTTCTCATAATTATGGCTAAGGTTTGCTCAGTTGCTTTGCTGCCTCCTTTAAAATAACTGGATCGATCCCATCCACCCCAGGTGCCTTTCTTATGTTTAACTCAACAATTTATCCTCCACTTTGCTCTCAGTTATTACAAAATCATTAAGAACCCTGCTACAATTTGATAACCTTCTGCTATTTTCAAACCTTAACTCCTCGTGTGTGAATGTAGATGCAAAATACTCATTCAGTTTGTTTGCTATCTGAGCAGGATCATCAACAGTCGAACCATCGATTCAAGTGGACCAATCAGATTCATCCCCTTCCTTTTACAGTTTAAATAAGTAAAGAAATCCTTGCTGTTTTTCTTAGCATCCTTTGCCAAAGATTTCTTGTAATCTGCCTTTGCTTGCCTAACCTCCTTTGTGACCTGATTACAGACTAGATTATATCTGCCGTAGGCTTCTGAGTTGCTTGATAATTTATATGCATTCCATGCATTTTTCTTCTCTGTCATGAGTCTCATTAGTTCATTTGATAACCATTAACATGTTTCTTGAACATATTTCTTAATAAGTATGAAACTTTTGGTAACTTCCACGATTAATTCCTTGAATGCTTCCCACTTAGAAATTACTGTTGGTAACATTGTCAGTTGTTCCCTTTGTACAGAATTTAAAAACTGTCTGAGATCACTACTTACCTTTACGGAAGCAAAAATCCATTCCTTTAATCCTGATGGTAATTATATCTTAAAGTAAATCCCATATCAGTACACTGTGATAACTGCCACCTAGTGGTTCGTTTATCTGCAAATTCTTAACACACGAATGGTCACTGCTGATAACCAGATCAAGGGTATTACCCTCTCTGGTTGCCTCTTAAACATGCTGCTGCAGAAAACAATCATCCAATAAATCCACAAAAGTCTTACTAGTGTGTGTGTGTGAGAGTGACCAACCCACAAGTTCCAGTAAATATCTGGAAAGTTAAAATCCCCCATTATAAGACATTCTGATTTACTATCCCCCTCTATTTCTCTGTACAATTGTTCATTGTACCCATTCAAGTCATTAGGCCTATAACACTCTCCTACCCGTAATTTTGCTTTCACAGTGCTATGTCACACCAAACTGACTCAACAGTGCACTGTTCATCTATATCAACTGGATGCACTTCTTTTGATTTTATGTTTTTCTTAATTAACAGCATAACACCTCCTCCGTTTCTATCCTGTCTATCCTTTCTGTACACATTGTACTCCCCAAATTCCAGTTCAGCATTCCTTATATCTGTGTGACACCACGTCTCCGCTATCCCAACAATATCTGCCTTTGATGTCTTGACCAACACTTAAAATTCATCAAATTTATTTACTATACTTCTAGCATTGGTATACATGAAAGCATACATGCACCTATTCCTATTCACCCTGACACATCCAATATACCCACCTGTTTCACGATGACTGCCGTCAGTCTCTGAAACCCCCAGCACCCCTCGCTCCAGGTCGCTACTTATTCTAATAGAAGTTCTGCAAGAATCACCTTCACCTCTGCCTGCGGCTATTTTTAAACTTTTAGTCTGTGAATCCTCCGAAGCTAGCAGTTTTCCGACCCACCTAACACTGCCTCAATAGCATCAGCAAATATTCTTGCACCCTTTCTATTTAAGTGTATCCCATCACTGTAGAAGAAGTCTCTCCTGTTAAGAAGCACACACCACGCTGAAAAAAATTCTACCCCTTGAGCCTTGCACATTCCCTCCAGGGCCGAACTGATTGACAAGGCTCTCATCATGTACTCTCTCCTATTGTGTCTGGGCAGAATTGCAGACACTTTCAAATTTAAATTAGGTGATTGTCTTGTTTTATCGACAATGGTTAGGCTACATCATGAGTACTGCATACAAGTCTGAAATTCGCATTGAAGAATGTGGATCTCTTGGAAGGAATGCACAGAAGATTAATAGGGAGAACAAAAGGGTGCTCCTAACCAGGAAAGGCTTGAGTTCTACAAACTGCTGAGTCCGGAAACCAGGAACCCATGAGGAGATCTGATTGAGGTGTTTAAGACTTTCAATGATTTAAGTACACTAAATGCTGATGGCATCTTTCTCAGATTACACACAAGAGGTCAAATTCAAATTGAGGAGGGATGGTTGCAGGATAGACGTGTGGAGATTTGCTTTTAGCCAGTCCCTAGTCGATTGTTGGAATAAACTTTCATCTGTTGTTGTAAAAGTAGATAGTTTGAATAAAATTCAAGGAAGAACTAAACAAATTATTGGAAGGCATGGACTGGACTAGTGATATGGGATTTTTGATTTTTTTTTTTTTTTTTTTTGCTTGATGCTTTATAAACCTGCCTTCTTACATCATGCCACTACTAATATTAACATGTCTTACAACATCCTCTTTATTCATCTGACCTTGCACAATATGAATTATATATCCAGTGGAGAATCCTTTTTTTTTTTTTTTTTTTTTGAAATAATTAATCTATAATTATCTCCAAATATTATAATTGCTCAAAAAATCCATGACTGAATTTTATTCAGTCATGGATTTTTTGATCCCATCTCACATCTGTCATTTCTTCCTTTGTTAAATACAATTAAGGATAGAAAATTAAATTTAAAAAGGGGGGAGATGAAAGGAGGTGAACACATACACATATAATATATATATAAATATACCTGTTCCTGTAACTGCTGTAATTTCCTTTCTCTTTCATCTTGACTATCTTCAGAGTCACTTGATGAACTATTTGAAGAGCTAGATGGAGTGCTTGGACTACTAGATTCTTTTTCAACCTGAGTTGTCTGAACAGGTTCTGCAGGTAATGGTTCATCAGGCATTTTTGCATATCTCATCTCAAAAACATCCTATAAAAGAGGCAGAACATAAAACCTCCTCTATACACATGCAATAACTTTGATTAGAGTAATCTAATTAGTGAGAAAAAATTATTTCTCCTTATGCAGCTAGAAATAAATTATTTCTCGCTGCATAAGGACCACTGCCGTGCAAATCCTCTGCATTTGTGGATCGATCGGAGGAGGAATGGGTGGTTTGGTTCTTTGATCTTTTCGCCTTTGTGACGATTTGTATAGCGATTGAAATGCAGCGATTCCATGACAATTATTGGCCTCGTGGTCCTTTGTCGATATGGGGCATAATGGTCAGTCTATCATTTTGATATTCTGTTTTTCTCTTAGTAGTTCTTTTAACCCCTTTTTGGTGATATTTCACGTTTTTTGGAACTGGTACCTTCGAGGGGGGTACCACTAAATTATATTATAATTGGCATTATTTTAAATTTTATATCAGTTTTATTAATTGGATAAAAGGAGATATAGGGGACTATCGGCTACTGTTTATGTCTTATTATCTTTACTTCCCCCTCCCTGTTGGTTTATTTTACGTTATTTTATGTTAATTTTCGCTCTACGGTTTTTATCATACTACTGGCTTTAATGTTTTATTTTATTTTGTTTTATTTTGAATTATTGGATATACGTGTGGTGTGTGTGTGTGTGTGTGTGTAAAATATATATATATATAAAATATATGAAAACTAAGAAGAGGAAGGAAAAGAAAAGAAAAGAAAAAGAAAGAAAAAGAACAGTACGTGTACCTGTGTGCGCTAAGCAGCAAAACAAGATACAAGGTTCTTAACATTCTTTCTCTCGTATTTTCTTCATCTAGGCATAGCATTTTGTGGTTAATCACTTCTCCATATATATTTTCTTCTATTTCATTTTAATTTTTGTAATACTTATATATGTACGTATACATACATACATATGTATACATAAAAAATATTGAGGATAATAATAGAAAAGGTAAATCAATCAAATACATATGTATACATAAAAAATATTGAGGATAATAATAGAAAAGGTAAATCAATCAAATAATATTCAGGGATTTAGGAAAACGCTAAGGATTAAAAAAAAAAAAAAAATTTATTATCGCTTTTAACCCACAATCCAGATGACTTCAACTGGGGCCAACCACCCAGACTGAAGGCAAAACACGACAAGAAGTTCTCTGTTTCTGTAATGATCAATACATGCTAAGTAATTTAAATCTAAACCAAATATAGTAATTAAAAATGGTTGGGAAATTTTAGAATCAAAAGTAAGAAAATGTAAGTAAATTATAAATAAATTATAAATGTAAGCATATATTAATCATCGTTGACCCTACGATGTTATAGTCGTTGTAATTATTAACTAATTATTATTAGTTACAGTCATTATAATTATTAACTTTCATTTTTATTATTAATATAATACACACACACACACGCGCGCGCGCATGCACGCACACACACACCAATCGCCATACATAGTTCTTTTTAGTCCCTTTTGGTGATATTTCATGTTTTTTGGAACTGGTACCTTTCAAGGGTACCAGTTTCCGAAATGGTAAGGGTACCTTACCATTAAATTATTATATAATTGGCAATTATTTTAAATTTAAATTGGTATTATTATAAATTGAATTTAAAGTTCTAAATTATTTTGGGGACTTTCAGCTACAGTTTCTGTCTTGTTACCTTTACTTCCCCATCCCCGTTGATTTATTTTTATTTTTTATTTTATTTTATGTTAACTTTCGCTCTACAGTTTTTGCCATACTACTGGCTTATGTTTTATTTTTATATTAATTATCGGCTATATCTGGGCATCATGTGGAGGATGTGGGTTTTTGCTACTTCTAATGATAGCTTAATATTTATTTATTTATTTATTTATTTTCTTATTTTATGTTATTGCATTTTATCTTCTAAGTTATATATTTAAATATATATATATATATATAAGAATTAAATATAATTAATAGAAAAGAAAATACTAAAAGATGGAGAAGTTATTAACACACAAGGTGCCAGGCCTAATAGAAGGAAAAAAGAGAAAAAGAATATTAAAAAAAGTAGAATTATGTAGAATTAACGGCTGAATTAACTGGCCAATCACATGATACAAAAGCTGAAAGGGCAGTAGAACTTAATAAATGTAAAATAATAAATGTAGTGGGCATCACAAAATGAGGGTGGGAAAAAATTTTTTTTTTTTTTTTTTTTTTTTTGATGCAAACTATATAAAAATAAATAAGATAAAATTGGTACATGGATCAGGTATTTCATCAGGGGACTACACCTGATCATGTACCAAAACACTGCATTTCTATACAAACCCATGTTGATGGAGGAACTATTAAAATATGACTAAATATAACTGAAATATACAAGGGGTGGGGGGGGAGAATAAAAATAAAACCTCCAAAAACATGAGTAAGGTAGCCCCAATGCAGTGTGTGAAGTTAAAATAAAATAAAACAATTAAATTAAGTCAAATTAAAGTGTAAATGCGTGTGGGTTAAAATGAAAAAAAGTTTTGAAAAAAAATTTTTGAGAAAGGTGATTTTATGTAAATTTATGCAACAGGCAGTGGTATAGAAATAGGAACTAATGCAGGGTAAGGGAGAGAGAAAAAGGTAATAAAAATTAAAAAGGCAAAAATAGCAAGAAAAAGAAAAGTAAGATGTCCGAATCGCCCTCGTATTGCACTAATAGTTCAACGGATGGAAGAAAGAAGAATAGAAAGTAAAAAGATGCAAAGAGAAGAAAAAGAGTTTAAAGGATACTAGGTAAGGATGTTGATGGCTCAATGGCAGCAATGATCATGAGGCACTTTCCTGAATAATGGCAACTATTTATAGATGCCTCTAAAGCTAGCATTAAGGCTGTTATTAAACAATGGAAATGTGCTGCCTTCAATACCTCTTGCATATGCCGTCTACAAAAAAGAAACATAAGAAACATGGAGAATGTCCTCTTAGGTGTACACTATCAGAAGTATGAGTGGCAGATATGTGAATTTAAAAGTAATCACCATTTTATTAGGACTACAAAAGGATTACACTAAGTGTTGTTGCTTTCTCTGAGTGGATTAGTCATGCCAAGGATATGCACTATGAGAAGAGGAGTTGGCCTCAGCAAAAATCATTAACACCTGGAATGAAAAACATAGCATTTGAACCTCTTGTAGATCCAAATAAAGATTTGCTTCCACCACTACACATCAAACTGGGGCTCGTGAAAAATATCGTGAAGCTTTGGAAGCAAACAGTCCAGCATTCACATACAAGAGAAATTCTCAAGACTTAGTATAGAGAAGATTATGGCAGGCATTTTCATTGGTCCACAGATAAGGCAACTTTTCAAAGATGAACAGTTCAAATGTGTCCTAGGTGATAGTGAGAAATCGGTGTGGAAAGCCTTCCAAAATGTTTTGACTGGTTTTCTATGAAATGATAAAGCCGGCAACTACGGGCAGCTTGTGGAAGATTTCACTACTTCTTACAAAAACTTGGGGCAATGTCATTGAAGCTACATTTCTTGCACTCCCAATTGAATTTCTTCCTGCCAAACTGTGGTGCCGTCAGCGATGAACATGGTGAGCGCTTCCATCAAGACAGTGCAGCAGTGGAACAAAGAGGCAAAAGCAAATGGAGTGCCACCATGTTACCTGATAATTGTTGAATGGTGCATTCAGTGGAGGCATTCAGCCTCGGGAGCAGTTGATACTCCAGAGGCTGAATACAAGCGAAAGGTGAAAAGGTCCTGTGTTTGATACAGGTATGTTAGTAGCTAAATTTTACTGTTATATAAATAAATATACCTTGTATAAATATAAAAAAATTACTGTTTTTGAAAGCAAGTACCAATCTGCCATTTTGAGCACTATTTCCATGTTTAGCAACCCCAAAATGTATAAAGTACACTTACTTTCATGCCTAACACAATTTTTTGTTCAGTGTAATCAGAGCATTGAAGAATACCTTGGCAGCCTCAAGCAGAAACTCCTGGCAGTCAGAAAGAGATGCCATTGCAGGAAGAGCACCCAGGGAAAACAGGGTATTTGATGAAAATCAGAGAACTTTCTACAGAAAAATCGGACATGAGAAAAAGGAAGGAAAGAAACCCCTAACCAACCAGAAGATACTCAAAGAGTTCCAAGGGAACCTGTGGATCAGCAATGTTAGCCATAATGGCTCTACCACCCCTATACATCTATAAAGGAAGAAATTCAAGAATGCACAAGAGAAGACAAAATGGGAGATTCAGGAGTAAGAAGTACAACAGTCGATCAGGAAATCCACCAACTGGTGAACCCCAGGAATAGATAACATCCACAACTACTGGTACAAGAATTCAGCTGCACACATTGGACCAGTTCACCCAGATAATAATGCACCCTGACACAATCCGAGTCTCTGACTCTAGGAATCATCTACCTGATGGCCAAAGACAAAGAAGCCTCAAACTCAGCAAAGTACAGACCGATCACGTTCCCCAACAATGTAAACGATCCTGACTATCTGCATAACCAAGAAGATATCAGACCATTTGAAGAGTCAGAACATCGTGACCAAGAATAGAAGGGTTGTAAGCAGATGAGCAGAGTATGCAAGGAGCAAGTGACATTGACACTGCAGTTAGGGAGCAAGCCTACATGGAGCACTATAACCTGTACACAGCCTACATCAACTACCACAAAGCCTTCGACTCCAGGCCCCATAGCTGGCTGATAGAGACACCGAAGATCTACAGAATCAACCCGACACTAACACAACCAGACCGATACCCATCAGAAGAGGAATATTTCGGAGAAATGCCCAGAGCCCACTATTGTTCTGTCTAGCACTCAACCCACTGCCCACCATGATCAACAACTACAAGTACAGATATACCCTAAAAGAAGGAAGAACCTGTACACCCTCTCTCATCTGATGTAAATGGATGACATCAAACCCTATGTCGAAACTGAGAATCAACTCTAAGAGTTACTCTGGATCACCGAAGAGTTAAACACTGATGTTGGTATGTCATTTGGCATAGATAAATGCAAGTACCATGGATTGCATCAAGGACATCCAGATGGATGAAGATTAGTGAAGAGATAGAAGCCATGACAGAGGAAGAGATATACAAATATCTGGGGATGATGCAGGCCCACCAGTTAGAAAACAAGGAAATCAAGGCCTACCTTGCTGAGAAAACATCAGACTGAAAAGCCTGCTAAAACCAAAGCTGAATGGTGGGAAGTCACAGCCATAAACACTTATGACATCCCAGTACTAATGATTTTTCATACATTGAACTAACACAAAGCTAGAAATTGAGATTGACAAGGATAATGATGACCAAGAGGTGCCAACACCATTGGAAGCTGGACATAAATAGGTCTGACCATAAGCCTGCAAAAAAGAAGGAAGTGGATTGACTGACCTCATTGAACAAGAGAAGGTGATTAAGAACTTATGCACTTACTTCTGGGGAAAACACAGCAATAATTTACCAAGCCAACCAAGCCATAAAAAATATAGATAAATGACACTCAACCTCAACAAGGAGACCACACACACACAGGCAAAGAAGACACTACATGGCAGATGCTACAACCTCCGCCAAGACTACAAAGATAAGATGGCTTCCAACACTTGGCTCACGAACAGAAGGCTCTTTCCCAATGACCAAAGGATTCATGCTTGCCACCCAAGGCCAGGTAATCAAAACTAGGAAATACAGTACCAAGGAGCCAGGAGTAACAGATAACATGTCTCATTGATGCCACCTGGCCCCAGAGACAATGCAGCACATCACTGCAGGATGCAGGTGATCATCCAGATGGAGTATACTCACTCACATGACTCTAGGTGGACAGGATAGTGCATCAGAAGCTATCATATAATGGCATGCATGACACAAAAGTAAATCAAAATGGATAATAGGAAAGATCTAAGCTTGTCAATCTGTGTAGAGTAATATCTGTCTTTAATTTCTAAAAGGAATACAAATAATTCTCAGACTTTTCATGGTACTCACTATGAAAAGATATATATGTGCAAAAACACTTGAGTTTAGCAAATGAGTAATTGGAATAAGCTTAAGGTTAGTTATGTGGAAGCGGAAATTTAATTTTAAAAAGAAAGATTGGCACTTGTCTATTCTTTGAAATTTAGAAGAAATGAGTGAAAAATTACCTCTTCTCCTTTCCGATTCTACTCCAATGACCTTCAACATTACACTGTGTTACATCAAATATTTTCTATATAATATCGGTATACATACACCATCGACAAGTCTTAAGAAACTACGAAGTAGTTGTTGTAGTAGGCATCATTTGCTCTGTTTCTCATATTGTGCTCTTCCTTCACCACGAGATGCCATGATATCGCACTACCTCAAATAAGTAACGCTTCACTAATAGAGAAGACTATTGCTACTTATTCTCAGTGAGTACCACCACACAGACGGCACCATTTCAAGGCTATTGGATTTTCATCAGTGGATGGGCAGGTACCCCGGTATTGCAGACACGATGACCCAGTAGTTGAAAGTAATCACACAAAATGAGAGATGCCAAAAGGTGTATATGACAATATTTAAAAATAACTAAATGCACAAGGCATAATACATTAAGAGTTAAGAGTTTATTATCTACATAATATCGGTGTACATACACCATAGACAACTCTTAAGAAACTACAAAGTAGTTGTTGTAGTAGGCATCATTTGCTCTGTTTCTCATATTGTGTGATTACCTTCAACAACTGGGTCGTCATGTCTGCAATAACCAAGTTACAAAGGAGGTTAGGCAGGCGAAGGCAGATTACGAGAAATCTTTGGCAAGGGATGCAAAGAAAAACAGCAAAGAGTTCTTTACTTATGTAAACTCTAGAAGGAAGGGGATGAATCAGATTGGTCCACTTGATATCGAAGGGTCAACTGTTGATGATCCTGCTCAGCTAGCTAACAAACTAAATGAATATTTTGCATCGACATTCACACATGAGGAGTTATTTAGCGAGGGGAAAGCCAGAGGTGTATTCAACTCTAGCAGTAAGCTAGAGATTGTTGAAGATAAGCCCAGGATTGTTGAAGATAAACACAAGAAAGGCACCCGGGGTGGATGGGATCTATCCAGTTATATTAAAGGAGGCAGCAGAGGAAGTAAGCAAACCCTTAGCCATAATTATTAGAGCTTCCTTGGACTCAGGGGAGGTACCCACAGACTAGAGATGTGCAAATGTGACCCCAATTCACAAAGGAGGATCAAAGGCTGACACAAGCAATTATAGACCTGTGAGTTTAACTTCTGTTCCAGGAAAATTAATGGAGGCACTAGTTAAAGAAGCACTGCAGGATCATTTAGACAAGACTTCAGTTATAGCTCGGCACAGCATGGTTTTGTTAAGGGGAAGTCTTGCCTGACCAATTTGATTGGATACTATGATGGAGTCACAAAGGAACTGGATGCAGGGAATAACTTTGATATTATATACTTGGATCTTAGAAAGGCTTTTGATACTGTTGCACATGGAAGACTGCTGCACAAATTGGAGCAGTGTGACATTGGATGCAAATTGCTGCTGTGGATAAAGGGGTGGCTGAGGGGGAGAAGACAGAGCGGTAATCAATGGACACTGCTCGTCATGGACTAATGTTATTAGTGGAGTCCCTCAGGGCTCAGTGTTGGGTCCATTATTGTTTTCTGTATTCATAAATGATATTGATGATGGTATATCAAGCTTAATGTCGAAGTCTGCAGACGATACTAAGGTAGCCAGGGTTGTCAAGGACACTACTGACACTATGCTGCTGCAACAGGATCTGGAAAGGTTGAGCAGATGGGCTGAGAGGTGGCAAATGAAGTTTAACACTGACAAATGTAAAGTAGTACACATGGGAAACAGCAACCCCAGAGCAACGTATCAACTCTGTGGTACTACACTGACAGTGGTGGAGAATGAAAGGGACCTGGGGATGGTTGTGCAGGCAGATATGAAGTTCTCTGAGCAGTGCAGACGGGCTGCAAGAGTAGCTCATGGTGTATTGTCAATGATATATAGGAATTTTTCTAGCAGGGATAAGGAGGTGATTATTCCCTTGTATAAGGCAATGGTCAGGCCACACCTAGAGTACTGTATACAGGTCTGGAGGCCTCATTTCAAGAAGGATGTAGAGCTGCTGGAATGAGTACAGAGAAGGGCAAAAAGATTAGTGAATGGAACAAAGGGGTGCTCTTGCAAAGAAAGGCTTAAGTTTTGCAAATTACGGTGTCTGGAGACTAGGCACCAGCGAGGTGATCTGATAGAGGTGTATAAAGCATTGAATGGTTTGAGCATGCTCAATGCTGATGGGATTCTTCCTCTCGCTCAGAATAATATCACCTGAGAGGGCATAAATTCAAATTGAGGAAAGACAGATGTAGGATAGACGTGCGGAAATTTGCCTTTAGCCAGTGAGTGGTTGGTTGGTGGAACAGACTTCCATCCCTTGTCGTGGAAGTTGATAGCCTAAATAAGTTTAAGGCTCAGCTGGACAGGTATTTTGAACAAACAGAGGGGTGAAGTAGAAGTGTTTTTTTTTTTTTTTTTTTTTGGCTGATGCTGCATAAGCTTGCTTTCTTGCATCAAATGCCTCTACTAATGCTAATGTCTACTCTTTTCCTTACGGGTCTGATGTGTTGAGCGGCAAGAGTTATCCTCGTTTAATGGTTATTTTTCAGGTGTTGCAGCTATGAGGGCAAGAGTTTATATGAAATAAGTTTCTCTGTAAAAGAATCCTTTTTCACATAAACTGTCTTCTCGCTGCTCTCCTTGTTCAAGAAATACATCAACATGCTCCGCACTCAACTGCAACAGCAGTCATTTCCCCTGCCCACCAACAAGTGCAGTGTTTCTACAAAACCCAACCCATCCAACTCCTACAACTTGCTTTTGAGAAATTCCACCTCGCATATTCCGTCTCTTGCAGAATGCTTTTCATGAATCTCTTCAGAAGAAATCCCTACCACTGGTTCTGGAGAAATTCCACCTCACAAATCCCATCTGCAGAATGTTTTCCATGATCACCAAGTTTTTTTAGATGCATAAGAAGCAATATTTGTAATGTGCTTGTGCAAAGAGAGATTAGAAGTCAGGATAATCCCCAAAAGAGATATATCATTGTGCCTAGAAATCAGAGTGTCACTCAAGATAAGCAAAGGAGCAGAAGAATCCTTTTTGCGAGATATAAGACAAGACTGAGATTTAGAAGGGTTGAAATCAACTAAGTTGCCTTTACCCCACTGGACAATTACCTGAGGATCGGCATTTAAGGAACTGGTAGCAGATTTTCGAGAAGATGAAGGTGATTGAACAGGGAAAAATTTCTGATATTGGAAAGTGGAATGTAATGTGCTATCATCGGCAAAACTATGGATAGAATTTCCAGTCAATGGAAGGTCATTATTATACAAGAGGAAAATAGTGGGAGAAAGAACTGAACCTTGGGGGACACCGGCATTAGTGGAGAAGTTAGAAGACAGAGAGCCATCACCCTTAGTGAGTGATCAGAGAGAAAACTCCATAACCAATTACAAAATATAGTTGGCAAACCATAAGATGGAAGCTTGTTTAGACGACTTTTATGCCAAACCCGATCAGAAGCCTTTGAGATGTCCAGAGCAACTGCTTGTGTTTCACCGAACTTTTCCATTGAATTTGTCTATAAATGGGTAAAATAAGTCAGAATATCACCAGTGGATCAACACTGACGAAATCTACACTGGCAATTGCTGATCAGACTGAAGGGTTCTAGGTAGTTTAAGAGTTGGCGGTTAATTGATTTCTCCATTACTTTAGAAAGAGTAGAAGTAATTGCAATGGGACGATAATTGGATGGGAGGGATTTGTCGCTCTTTTTAGGAACTGGGTGGATGTGTGCAAATTTCCAAGCAGAAGGAAAAACACCTTTGTAATAAGAAAGTGAAAAAAGGCGGCTAATAATAGGAGTAAGTTCAGGAGCACAAGTTTTGAGACCAAGTGGAGAAATACCATCGGGACCTGGGGCTTTCTTAGCATCAAGATTCGTCCAAATCCTTCTGACATCCTTTTGACTGAAGACCACAGGAGGCATTGAATGAAGTGTGTTGGGAATGGTGGGAGGTGTTTTACGAAGATAATTAATACAGGAGTTGGAAGTAAAATGGGATGCTAGCAGGTCAGCTTTATCCTCGGCTGAAGTAACAATAGAACCATCTAGTTTGGACAGAGGTGGGAGCAGCAGAGATGGACAAAAGTTGCAGCCAATCGCTTTGGCAAGAGACTAGAATGCTTGGCTACCATTAGGGCAAGAAGCAAGTTTTCTACGCTTAGCCTGTTCAAACTCTAGTTTGGACTGATTAATAACTGCTTTCCAATTGTTGCGAGTTTTGGTGTAAGCAGAAAATGAAACTGAAGAATTAGAAACTATGCCAAACATGAGGTTGGGAATAGCCATGAGATAAAGGTTCCATTGGAGAAGAGACAATCACCAAGTTGAGAACTAAGGGGCCTAAAGAACCTCTCACTTCGACCTGTGTACTTAGAAGGGTCTTTTTTTAAGAAAAAGATCAAGTGTGTTGGCTGTATGGTTAGGATTGTCCGGTATTCTTGTAGGTAAATGAACAATCTGTGCAAGGTCGTTAGTAACTGCAAAAGCCTCAGCGTCTCGATCAGCTGGGTCGGTGTGACTAGAAAATGGAAGCCAGCTGGAGTTGAAAACATTAAAATTGCCTCAAAATTGCCAAGAAAAATTGCCTCACTGTTCGGAAAGTTGGACCGGAGGAAATAAAGTTGAAAAGACAGGAAGTCAAAGAGCTCGAAGTGATTAGTGGAGTTTGGAGAACGGTAGAGACAACAGATGAATTTGACACAATGAGGTAGAGAGATTTTAAGCTAGAGAAGATTGAAAAGAGGAGATTCCAAATTACCAAGACTTTGACAGGGAATATCAGAACAACAGACGTATGTACAGGTACCACCTTTGAAGTGAAAGGAATCATACAGCAAATAATTTGGGCAACTGAGACGAGCAATAGTTGAATCAACCGATAACTGAGATTCTGTCAGAAAAAGTACATGGGGTTTGGCAGACTTTAAGTGGGAATGGGTATTTTTGAGTTTAGAATTGAGACCACGTATATATGTGAAATGAATTAGGAAGTGCTTGGGAGGTTTAGATCTTTTCGCAGATAAGCTTGCTCTATTAGTTTGACAATTCACGGTGTATTCAATAGTAAGAAAAAGTGGGTGGGACATGCTGTATGAAGTAATGAAATTTATGGATATGGCGTACATGTGGTAAGAATATACCTAGATACTTCACATAACGTGGCCTCGACAATGGTCCCCCCGCATACACACTACACGGACTCCCTCCAGTCACTATCTGGTGTACTAATTAGTGGACACCAGATCTGGTGTACTAATTAGTAGCCAGCCTGCAAACACCGTTTTAGAGCTGCCCCCTCGAAATGTAAGGGATATCGGATCTCACCACGATGTTCATCATAACCTCAAAAGTCATCAATCATACTGCATGATGGAAGAGATGGGTAAGGGTTGACTGGAATTTAACTCTGGAGACTAAACATGGGTTCCACCACTTCAAGCCTCCAATAAGCAAAGTGGTGGTATTGCACTGGATGATGAGAGTCACGTACCACCTAGTACTGCCTGGTAACACAAAGGGGCAGATTCCTCCATGTGGTGTGGGCGCCACACCTCGACCTCTGCTTACATTGGTTTACACCTGGGTGGTCACCCACCATGTACTTATGCATGGAGGTTATACCCAGGATTAATAACAGTCCCACCATCGTGAAGGTGCAAGCAGAGGATTTTGCTGCCACATGTTGTCCGGATTTCGCCGAAACTGGGTCCACTTGACTTGAGTGTCACCCGAATATGAGTTCCATCAGCATTTTAGACTCCAGGTAGCAAGTACAGCTTGTCTGTCATATCTGAGAGAATGTCTGTGACAATCCCAAAGACTGAACAGTTAGACAAAAACAGGCTGGTGGCAATGGTATCATGATATGGGGGAAGCGTTCACAGACATCACTGGATTCCCTCATTCTGAGACATCACTGAATACACCATGACCGCTATATCCTACGTTGGCATTGTCTAGACCAGGTTTTGCCCTACATGGTGACTATGTACCCAGAGATAGTAGTAGTGGCATGTGATGCAAGAAAGCAAGTGTATGAGCTTATGCAGCATCACTAAAAAAAAAAAAAAAAAAAAAAATCACACCATCACTCCAGATTAAATAAATTTAAGGAGGAATTGGACAGATGCCTGTCCAATTCCTCCTTAAATTTATTTAATCTATCAACTTCCACGACAACAGATGGAAGTTTGTTCCAGCAATTAATCACCCGCTGGCTAAAGGCAAATTTCCACACATCTATTCTACATCTGTCTTTTCTTAATTTGAATTTATGCCCCCTTATTTCATAATCTGAACAAGTGGAAGGATCCCATCAGAATTCAGCGTGCTCAACTCATTCAGGACCTTATACACCTCAATCACATCACCGGGCATGTGCCTAGTCTCCAGCCACTGCAATTTGCAGAACTTAAGCCTCTCTTGGTGAGAGGATCCCTTCATTCCCCTCACCAATCTTGTTTGTCCTTCTCTGTGCACGCTCAAGCAAATCTACATCCTTCCTAAAATGAGGCATCCAGACCTGTACGGAGGACTCAAGGCGTGGCCTGACCATTGCCTTAT
Organism: Mastigoproctus giganteus; assembly: GCF_048544385.1. Lineage (NCBI taxonomy): Eukaryota > Metazoa > Arthropoda > Arachnida > Uropygi > Thelyphonidae > Mastigoproctus > Mastigoproctus giganteus. Next base: position 28,818,876 of record NC_143577.1, on the reverse strand, counting down.
ACAGAGGGACAATCACCTATATATCACTGACAAAACTCCATGACCTGCCCTGGCAGCCTGTCTGCATTGCTAAGAAAACTTCATATCTGACTGCACAATTACTCCCAGGTCTTTTTCGTTTTCTACCACCTAAGTGTAGTAGTACCACACAGTTGGTATGGTTCTCTGGGAGTTACTTCTACCCATATGCAGTACTTTGCATTTATCAAGGTTATAAACTTCAGTTGCCACTTCTTAGCCCATCTGCCCAAATTATCTAGATCCTGTTGCAGTAGCACACTGCCATTACTGTCATTAACAACTCTGCCAACCTTTGTATCATCTGCAAATTTCGACACTAAACCTGATATACCTTCATCAATATCATTGATAAAGATACAAAACAACAAAGGACCCAACACCGCACCCTGTGGGACTCCACTAATAATATTAGTCCACGAAGAGCAGCACCCATTGATTACCACCCTCTGTCTTCTCTCACTCACCATCCTTTTATTCATTATAGCAACTTAACCTTAATACCATTCTGCTCCAATTTGTAAAATAGTCTTCCATGTGCAACAGTGTCAAAAGCTTTCCTGAAATCCAAATATATGATATCAAAATTATTTTTCGCATCCAGTTCCTTTGTAACCACATCATAATATCCTATCAGATTTGTCAGACAAGGCTTTCCGTTAAGAAACCCATGCTGTGTCTGAATTATTACTGCAGTCTTGTCTAGATGATCCTGAAATGCACCTTTAACCAGTGACTCCATTATTTTACCCGGAACAGAAGTTAAACTAACTGGTCTGTAATTACTCGTGTCACCTTTCGATCCCCCTTTGTGCATTGGGATACATTTACACATCTCCAGTCCGTGGGGACCTCCCCTGAGTCCAAGGATGCTCTCATAATTATGGCTAAGGATTTGCTTAGTTGGTTTGCCGCCTCCTTTAATATAACTGGATAGATCCCATCCACCCCAGGTGCCTTTCTTATGTTTAACTTCAACAATTTATCCTTCACTTTGCTCTCAATTATTACAAAATCATTAAGCACCCTGCTACAATTTGATGACCTTCTGCCATTTTCAAACCTTAATAACTCCTCATGTGTGAATATGCAAAATACTCATTCAGTTTGTTTGCTACCTGGGCAGGATCATCAACAGTCGAACCATCAATATCAAGTGGACCAATTAGATTCATTCCCTTCATTTTAGAGTTTATATAAGTAAAGAAATCCTTGCTGTTTTTCTTAGCATCTTTTGCCAAGGATTTCTCGTAATCTGCCTTCGCCTGCCTATCCTCCTTTGTTACCTGATTACAGACTAGCTTATATCTGCCATACGCTTCTGAGTCGCTTGATAATTTATATGCATCCTATGCATTTTTCTTCTCTGACACGAGTCTCATTAGTTCATTCGATAACCATTTAGGCCTAAACCTTGAACAGTATTTCTTAATAGGTATGAAACTTTTAGTAGCATCCACAATTAATTCCTTGATGCTTCCCACTTAGAATTTTCTGTTGGTAACATCGTCAGTTGATCCCACTGTACAGAATTTAAAAACTGTCTGAGACCACTGTACTCACCTTTATGGAAGCAAATACCCTTTCCTTTACCCCTGATGGTAATTATATCTTATATCAATCTCAAGTAAATCTTATATCAATACACTGTGATCACTGCCACCTAGTGGTTTCTTTATCTGCAAATTCTCAATACATGAATGATCACTGCTGATAACCAGATCAAGAGTATTACCCTCTCTGGTTGCCTCTCGAACATGCTGCTGCAGAAAATAATCATCCAATAAATCCACAAAAGTCTTACTAGTGTGTGAGTGACCAACCCACAAGTTCCAATACATATCTGTGAAGTTAAAATCCCCCATTACAAAGCATTCTGTACTAGCCCACTATTACTCTGTAGAACTGTTCATTGTACTCATTCAAGTATTAGGCCTATAACACACTCCTACTCATATTTTTGCTTTCGCAGTGCTATTTCACACCAAACTGACTCAACAGTGCACTGTTCATCTATATCAACTGGATGCGCTTCTTTTGATTTTATGTTTTTCTTAATTAACAGCATAACACTTCCTCCCTTCCTATCCTGTCTATCCTTTCTGTACACATTGTACTCCCCAAATTCCAGTTCTGCATTCCTTATATCTGTGTGACACCACATGTCTGCTATCCCAACAGTATCCGCCTTTGATGTCTTGCCCAACACTTCAAATTCATCAAATTTATTTACTATACTTCTTGCATTGATATACATGCAAGTATACATGTACCTATCCTTTTTATTAGTTATCCTAACACATCCCATATACCCACCTGTTTCACGATGACTGCCATCCATCCTTGAAACCCTCAGCGCCCCTTGCTCCAGGTCACTACTTTTTCTAATAGAAGTTCTGCTAGAATCACATTCACCTCTACCTGTGGCTACTTTTAAACTTTAAGTCTGTGAATCCCCCCAAACTAGCAGTTTTCCGACCCACCTAACACTGCCTTGCACCCTTTCTATTTAAGTGTATCCCATCCCTGTAGAAGCAGTCTCTCCTGTTAACAAGCACAGACCACGCTGAAAAAAATTCTACCCCTTGAGCCTTGCACATTCCCTCCAATGCTGAATTGGTTGACAAGGCTCTCATCATGTATTCCCTCCTATTGTGTCTGGTCAGAATTGCAGATAAACTTTCAAATTTTACCCTGACTCACGACTTTTTTGCAACATTGACCTGTACTTGTTAAGTAAATCTGCAGATCTCTTACTCTTAATGTCATTGGTGCCAACGTGTACAACAATATCACCTTTTCTGCCCTTAAAAGATGATATATGCTTTACAACATCATCAACTTTTACCCCTGGCAGACATACCCTGGTCCTGTTCCATCTATCCTTTTTACACAATATATTCCCCATTTCCCTGACAATAGAGTCACCAACAATAACTAGTTCCAGATGGCACTGGACTCTTAACAAGACAACACCTCCATGTTGCAAGGCCCACATTGTGCAAGAATTGTTCAAGGATCATGTCCAAGCATTTGTGTGCTCCATGACAACCAAATGTCCCTAACATCAACTGCATCAAAAATGTGTTGGAGGTGGTAGAATTCAGCATTTGTCAGTCCACATCAGTGCTTTGCTCCACTGCCGAACTCTGGGGAATATTTCTGTTTAGCTGGTCCAGGACACTGAGAACACCTTCCACAGCTCCATGGAGTCTGTGCCCTCATGCTTGGTATGAGTGGTTATTACAGCAGATGATGATCCAACATACTATTAGGTGTGTGTGTGTGGTCATAATAGTAATAGTATTCATCATATTGTGTGGTCATAATAGTAACAGTATTCACCATATAGTGCAAGGAAGCCATGGGCTTTTGCTGCACTGCCAAAAAAAAAAAAAAAAACCAAGTAGATGAGAAAACAAATATGCTTCCCTCCTCACACAGGTAACTATCCAGTTGACCACTGAATTTATTCAGTGCTCAACCACCTGCAAGGGCAACTTGTTCCAGCAATCAGTGATTCGCTGGCTAAAAGAAAACTTCCTAGAATCTAATCTAAACCTCAACACCCATAATTTGAATTTTTAAACCCTAGTTCTGGAATTCTTTATAACAGTGAGAATATTCACCTTCATTCATTTTACTAATCCCTTTCAAAGCCTTGTAAGCCTCAATCAAGTCACCTCTGAGGTGCCTGGTTGCCAAGCTCTATAGCCCACATAATTGGAGTCTTTCCTATATGTTGTCCTTCTGCCAATCTCCGGAGTCGTTCCTTATATGGTTGTCCTGCCGATCTCACCATTCAAGTTGCCCATATTTGGATTTTTCAGATTAGGTCTCCATACTTGAACACAGTTTACCAAATTTATTCTTACAATTGCATTATAATGTTTTGGCTCATGTGTGCATGTGTAGTAATAATAACACCTCTGGAAGAGGAGACAACCAAGATTCTAAGATGATGCTGCGAAAAAAAAATTTATATATATAAAAAAAAAAAAAAAAATGAGACAAGTACTTTTTTCAGTAATATATATAATATATATATATATATATATATATATATATATATATATTATTTTTGAGTTTTTTTTTTTTTTTTTTTTCAGTAAAAAAAATATTTTTATTAAAACTAGTAAACTCAATATAAAAATATAGAACATTCACAGCAGCAACATTTATTTAAAAAAAAATAAAAATTGTTTTATTTAGAACATGTAACCAACTTCCATTGCAACATAGTTTTGCACCTATATTAGAATTAAAGAACTCATAATCCTGATCTCCAGTAATTAAAAAAATAATAAATCAATGTGAACACAGCAGCTACTAATCAAGATAAAGTAAAATTAAGCAGCAATACAAGTGAACATTATAGTTATCCATCTAAAATTTATTAAATTTCAAACATCATTATTACTTGCCTGTAATTTTCTTCCCATTGCTACAATTTCATGATTGGGTGGGTTATACTTATAGCAGTTGGTGAACACTAAACGAACATCTGAAGCAAATTCTGCAGCTGTTTTATATTCTCTGTTGTCCATTTTTTGCTAAGGAAATTTTAAAAAGGGACCTGGTTAAACACAATAAAAAAACTAACTGAAACACTGCAGATAACACTAGTACCTACGCAAATTTATTTTTATTTTGGTCATAGTGTGCAGTTCATATTATTTATTGTGTACTATGGCAGTACAGCCGTGTTTCCAAGCTGATTTATACATTATATGAGCTGAAAAACCCAGAAAAATTCTTGCAATCCTCCTAATCCTGCATTAAGCATACTACAACCCTGATTCAAGAGGACTTGCAGTCTTTAACAGAATTTAAATACAGACTTCTCCAAATGAATGATATGAGTGGAGAAATTTCTTATACTATCACAGAGGACAAGTGTACTAAAAATTTTTTCAGTAGTTTTATTGTAATAGGTGAGAACAATATGATGATTCTAAATCCATTATTGATTGTGTTCTATTACATCATGTTTTTGCACAAAATCAACAATAAAGAATACTAAAAGTAAGTGTGTGTGTGTGTGTGTGTGTGTGTGTGTGTGTGTGTGTGTGTGTGTGTGTGTGTGTGTGTGTGTGTGTGTGTGTGTGTGTGTGTCAAAGAACCGCTATTAGAAACTGACAATGAAACAGATTGTACATCTGCGAGTAAAACCAGCTACTAAGCTGGTTTCACTTGCAGATGTACATATACAGAATAAAATTCATTTACGGAATAAAATTTTTATGAATGGATCCTATACAAATCTTAATTATTGCAGATTTCATGATTTTCCCTTTACCTCACTTTGAGATATAAGTAAGTAAAATGCTAATTTCACTGATACAAGGCTTCTTAACAGAAAATAAACCAACTACAGTGTGGCCTCATACGCCGAACGCCCCATACAACTAACTTTTAGTACCAAGAACCCGGGTTCATGGGCCCGGGTTTTAAATACGGAGGATATTTCCCTATTATTTCCCTTACTATATTTCCCTATTTTCGTGTCAAAAAAATACAAATTTTTTAAATAATGATTTTTATTGCTTTTATGCCGTGTAATACGGTGCTTGATTATGAAACAAATTGAAGTATTCAATGTTGTATATTCCTAGAATTATTATCCCGATCAGAACTGCAATATTCTTCAGTCATTATCCATAATTAATTCTTGAAAATGAAACAGACAACCTCGTGCAGCACAGTGCTCAGGAAAGAACACCAGGCGACAACAATATGCAAGGTATCAGCAGGCGTCATCTGACACTTGTCTTGGATAAAAATATTCCAAGAAATGCGCCCACCAACAAATGGCCACAAGAGCCATATTGTGATGAATGCACTACTTTACTACGCGCGGACGGCTTCACTCGGGTAAGTTTAGAAAGAACACAAATTCGTACACGAACACGAGATAATAATTTATGATGTTAAAATGCTAACCCAAGTTAACTCGGGATAATCAGGGAAGTGGTTAATACAAACACAACAGACGTTCTGTTTTATTCACCATGTCTTTCTTTTGTTTCGGGAAAGTTCCAAATTTGTTTTTTGAAAGATTCTTTTGAAAAGAGTTTAAAAAAGATTTTGAAAAGATTCAAAAAGTGGGTCCTAAGAAAAGGTTCAGTGTAAGTCAGCCCAAGAAAATCACTATTGAAACCAAGAAAGACATTGCCAAGCATGAAACAGGGGCTAGGGTAGTTGATCTGGCAATTGAATATGGAGTCAACAAATCCACCATTGGAACCATCTTGAAGAACAAGGAGACCAAGAATGTTGAGGTTGCAAAGGGAGTGACAAGATTAAGTACCCTAAGAAACCCCATCATTGAAGAAATGGAGAACTTGCTGCTACTGTGGATCCACCAAAGGCAAATGGCAGGAGATACCATCAGCAAAGAAGTCATCTGTCTGAAAGCCAAGCACATCTATGCTGACCTAAAGGGGAAAACTCCAGGCCCAAGCTCTGAAGAATCTGAATTTAAGGCAAGCAGGGGGAGGACAACTTTGAGAAGTTTAAGGGGAGGACTGGCATTCAGTGTCATAAGGCATGGGGAGGCAGCAAGTGATGATAAAAAAGCCACTGATAAATTTGGCAAGAAATTTCAGAAGCTCGTGAAAGATAAAGGATATTTACCACAACAGGTCTTCAACTGTGATGAAACTGGGCTTTTCTGGAAAAAAATGCCGAGTAAAACCTACATCACAAAGGAAGAACAAGCTCTGCCAGGCCACGAGCCTATGAAGGACAGGGTGACCCTCCTCTTTGCTGCCAATGCTAGTGGAGACCTGAAGATCATCAAGCTTCTCTTGGTGTATCATTCTGAAACACCAAGAGCATTTGTTGTTGTTGTTATTTGGTTTTTAGGAGCATTAGCAACTAAGGCCATATTTCTCCAGGAATGTGCGGTGGTCATTCCCCTGACCTTTCCGCATCCTCCGTATTTGGTGGTGACAGGCCCGAACCCTGGTCTAATCAAGAAGCGTGGGCTACGCACTGCTGCTCCTTCCCACCTGGCTACAGAGGCACCCCAAGAGCATTTAAGAAGCACTCAATTGTCAAAGGTAAACTTGGAGTCTACTGGAAATCTAACCCAAAAGCTTGAGTTACTAAGCTTCTTTTCAAGGACTGGGTGCTTGAAGTCTTTGCACCTACAGTGAAGAAATACCTGTAGGAAAAGAATCTGCCACTGAAGGCTGTCCTCACTATGGATAATGCACCTGGCCACCCACTTGATTTAGAAGATTCCCTGGAATTTGAGTTCAGCTTCCTCAAGATTGTTTTCTTACCTCCCAGCACTACACCTAATTCAGCCAATGGACCAGAATGTCATAGCAAACTTCAAGAAGCTCTACACCAAAGCACTTTTCACCAGGTGCTTTGAAGTTTGCCATGCTTCCAGCTTCATGACATTGAGGAACTTTTGGAAGGAAGAATTTAACATTGTGCACGCCATTAGACTCATAGAAAATGCTTGGTGTGAAGTGTCACTGGAAACACCTGTGAGCCGACCGGGCTAGCCAGGTAGGTAAAGTGCCTGCCTGGCAACCCAAAGGTCGCGGGTTCGATTCCCGCCTCGGGCTTGGATCACAGTAAAATGCAAAAACTTTGGGGGGTGCAATATGGCCATAGAAGCTGATGTGCCATCAACTAAAAAAAAAAAAAAGAAGAAAGAAACCTGTGGCCAGCCTATGTTCAAGGAGAAGAACCTGATAATGGAGCCCAAGTCATGAAGGACATTGTGGCAACAGCTAAGGACCTGGACTTGGAAGTGGAACAAAATGTGGAGGAGTTAATAGAGGAGAATGACGTTGCAGCTGACCACAGAAGAACTGAAGGAGTTGCATAAACATCAGGTCGGGGAAACAGATAAAAATATTTCCTCAGAGGAGGAGAAAGAGGAAAACATCACCAAAGGTCCAATGCCTTCAGCTACTATCAAGGAGATTCTTCAGGACTGGAAGAAGCATCACAACAGGGTGTTAGAGTGGCACTCCAACACAGCTGAAGTGAACAGAGTGGGGGTCCTCTACAATGACATAACACTTCACTACTTCAGGAGCCTGCTTAAAAAGAGAGAAAAGCAATCAACACTGGATAGATTCTTCAATGCTAAAAAGCAGAAACAGGCAGAAGAACTTGAAGAATCTGAAGCTTCTGAATATGAAGAACCTGTAACCATGAAGAAGAATAAATAGTGTATGTAAAAGGTGGCCTTTTTTTTTTTTGTGGAGGATCCGGTACCAATTAATTTATTTCCCATAGGATACTATGGGAAATCGCATTTCGTACCATGAACTTTTCATACCACAAACCAGTTCATGGAATGAATTAAGTTCGTGGCACGAGACCCCCACTGTCCTGTAATAGTAATAGTAGCATATGATGCAAGAAAGCAAGCATATGAGCTTATGCAGCATCAGCCAAAAAATAAAATAAAATAATGATAATTCACACAACAATTCCCTCTAAATGTTTGTCCAGTTCCTCCTTAAATTTATTTAACCTATCAACTTCCACAATGACAGATGGAAAATTGTTCCAGCAATTAACCAACCGCTGGCTAAAGGCAAATTTCCGCACATCTATTCTAACAGCTGTCTTTCCTCAATTTGAATTTATGCCCCCTTAGGTTCATAATCTGAACAAGTGGAAGAATCCCATTAGAATTCAGCATGCTCAACCCATTTAAGGCCTGATATACCTCAATCAGATCACCTCGCAGGTGCCTAGTCTCCAGCTGCTGCAATTTGCAGAACTTAAGCCTCTCTTGGTAAGAGGATCCCTTCATTCCCCTCACCAATCTTATTGTCCTTCTCTGTACACGCTCAAGCAAATCTACATCTTCCCTAAAATGAGGCCTTCGGACCTGTATGCAGTAGTCAAGGCGTGGCCTGACAATTGCCTTATACAGAGGGACAATCACCTCCTTTTCCTTGCTAGCAAAATTTCTGTATATCATTGACAAAACCCCATGACCTGCTCTGGCAGACTGTCTGCATTGCTCAGAAAACTTCATATCTGACTGCACAATTACTCCCAGGTCTTTTTCATTTTCTACCATCTCAAGTGTAGTACCATACAGTTGGTACGTTCCTCTGGGGTTAATTCTACCCATATGCAGTACTTTGCATTTGTCAATGTTAAACTTCAGTTGCCACTTGTAAGCCCATCCTCCCAAATTTTCTAGATCCTGTTGCAGAAGCACACTACCATTACTGTCTTTAACAACCCTGCCAACTTTGCATCATCTGCAAACTTCGACAGTTATACCTTCATCAATATCACTGATAAATATACAAAACAACAGTGGACCCAACACTGAACCCTGTGGCACTCCACTAATAACATTAGTCAACGACTAATGTTATTTAATAACTGCAGTATATTCAGTTACAGTTCAACTTTTGTAAACTGTCCTCTCCTAGACCACAAAATCACATAGCAAAAATTACAAATGAACTGATAAACAGTTTGCATATTGTTAGAGTTCATTACGGGCACATCAGTTATCATATTCTTCTTAACTAATGTACTGTACTGTACTGTGAAATTTGCTTGTGCTGTTCGTAACCCAAAAAAGTCAGAAGAGAAAAGTAAGTCTGACAGTTTCTACCAGAATATAACCCAACGTTATTACGTTCATTAGCATGCACTACCACTCTGCTTATCACTAATACATTATAAAATCTCTTTTCAGAAAAGTACTTTCAGCAAACAGCATTGAATATTGATCCATTTTATTCTTATTAATGTTTTGTTAGTTTTTGCTGTTTACATCCATTTCCAATAGAGTGATAACAGGGATAAACTTTGTGTGTTTGGTTATGTTAAATGTAAACAAAAACATTTAAAAAAGTGATAAGTATAATGAAGGTACTGTAGGGTTTATGAAGAAGGCTATAGATACTGAAAACAACAGGACCATAATCACCTGCCATTGCATATATACAATGTTGGACAAATTAATAGAATCTCTCCTATTTCAACCTTTTTTTTTTTTTTTTTTAATGAACAAAAAGGATAAGGACACAAAAAAAAAAAAAAAAAAATTCATATTCTTAATTATGTTAGTGAATGAAGAAAATAGTAATTTTGGAAAAAAATAAATAATAAATAAATAAATTAAAAATAAAGAAAGAAAATAAGAATAAAAATAACAGGTATATAGTACTAATGGACAAATTAATAAGAGTAATGGGCCTCCATAGCCTAGTGGTCAGGAGCGGGAGCACACGCTCTGAGTAGAACTGGGTTCATATATAGTATTAATGCCCGTGGCTGCTAAATACGGCTGATCTGTCAACCCGCATTGGACCAGCGTGGCAGATTGCGATCCATTTCCTTCGATGTGGATTGTTGAGGAGGCTTCCATCCTGCAGTGGGTTGGATAATGGCTGCAGGGTTTTTTTTTTTTTTTTTAAGCATTATTATTCACCTTAAACAATAATTAATATTTTGTCAAATATGTAAGTGAATGCGAAACAGCATAATGTCTTGGCATGGAGCACATCAGGTGTGTGTGTGTGTGTGTGTGTGTGTGTGTGTGTGTGTGTGTGTGTGTGTGTGTGTGTGTGTGTGTGTGTGTGTACACAAAGTATTTCACAATACCAAACCACCTACACAAACTTCAAGTTTTGTTTTTCATTACCTTTCTTCCCTTTAACTTCATCCGTAGCTTTTTGGGGGGGGGGGGCAGAAATATAATAAATTATGAGGCCTCAAAACATTTTTAAAAAGCTGAATAACACTCTTAGAAGTACACCTTGAGCCACAAGGTGACTCTGTCCCAAGTCACCAAGTGACTATGGAACAGTCACCTTGAAAAATGAATTCTTGATTGCTGAACAGTTCTTTCATTCAGGATATCATTTGAGAAGAAAGATCAGTTCTAAATATTACAGCATTCATAGTGCCATAAAAAAAAAAAAAAACATCATATGGGGCTAAATGTCACAGCTTTGATTGTACATGATGCAGACTTGCACTGCAATAACAAAACTACATCAATTCCTGCTACTAAATTTTTATTTCATCAAACAAAGCTTTCTGCTACTCTTCATCGGAACAATGTTTAACCCCTACAACGTATGATTGATGCCTTTGTTTAATAAGATTTTTGGTTTCTTAAATGGATGACATGATTTCAGCCACATTTCCTTGTTCTATTCTAATTATTTGTTTTCATTGTTGGAAAGACATTCAGAGCAAGAAAATCTGTTTTACACTTTCACCCGAGATGGTGAAAGTGATCACTGCTCTTTCTGTTGATAAGTGCTTTCTTCCAAATTTGCAAACTCTTCCCAGTGGTAGAGTATAACTTTTAAGTAGTTAACAGCAATGGTTGTATTATTTCATCCATTAGTAATAACTGCCTGATTTTTTTTTTTTTTTTCAATTTCTTCAATATCACCCTAAATTGTACAAGTATTTTTGTTTATATATATATATATATATATAAAAATAAAGTTTTTTGAGCCAAAAATTCAAAGAAACCAGCAGAAATGGGTCGGTTGCTGTTAATTTGTCCAGACGTGTATGCGTGAGGCTTTTATTTCATAACTCAGCAGTTCTTCACTGATTTCCATGTAAGCAATGTCCTTTTGGAGGTGTAGGATCACTGTAATAAACTGATAATTTTCAATGTTTGATTTTTAAATATATGCAATATTGCTGTTTAATATTTTCATATATTATTTTTCAGTCATTAGTTATCTGACAGAATATTTAAAAAAGTATATGATTATTTCAGAGAAGTCAAAAATGAACGTATATATGATAAAAAGTTTCATGTTGAATCAATGTAGCAGGGATCTAAAATTTACTTTAGAAAAAATATATTAAGAAAAATAATAATAAATTAATAATAATAAATAGAAATTTAGAAAATAAATACTTAAAAATAGAAAAGAAATACACAGTAAAACCTGCTTGTATATATTAATACTATATACAGGTGACCCCCGCTTAACGCTGATAATTCGTTCCGTAAAAACAGAGCGCTAAGTGAATATGTGCTACGCGAGCGCCACATTCCCATAAGGTAACATATGTATTTGTGAGTTGCGGTCGGTGTCATAGGATATTTCCTAATCAATAATAAAGGGTAGTGAAAAGATGCACAAATGTCAGTCAAAATATTTAATGTTCAAATATTTGTACAAAGGGTACTAGGAAAGTTTTGCAATACAGCTTTGTTTATTTAATTTTTTCAAAGTAATTTCCTCTACATTCAATACACCTCTCCATCCTCCGAAACCAATCTTTAAACCAGTTCTTCCAAGTTTCACTAGGGAGTAAAGCACACTCGTTGTCCCAAGCCCGTAGAAGGTCCTCATCACTGGAAAACCGCCTCCCTTTTAGCTTCATTTTCACATGCGGGAACAGTGCAAAGTCGCAGGGAGCAAGGTCTGGACTGTAGGGAGGGTGCTCGAGAAGTTTCAGTCCTGTCGTGGTCAAATATTCGGTGCAGGCTTTGGCGCGGTGAGCTGCAGCATTATCGTGATGGAGGTACCAGGTGTCCATTCTTGACTTTGGCCGCAGGTTCTTCATAGATCCAATGACTTTAGGCAGGCATTGTTCAGTATACCACTTAGCTGTGACTGTCTTCTGCGTGTCCAAAACGACACGTTCCACAATTCCACTCGATTTGAAAAATACAGCTATCATTTTCTTCTTTACAGATCGGGATTTTCTGACAATTACGGGTGTGTCATCATCATCAAAGACACAAACTTTGTTTTGAGCCTTGGTCGGCAGATCGTAATAGTACAGCCAAGTCTCGTCACCTGTCACGACGTTGTTCACATACCGAGATTGTCCCTTATCAAACTTTTTTAGCATCTCCCGGCACCAAGTCACACGTCGTGTCATCTGCTCTTCAGTCAGTTGATGCGGCACCCAGAGAGAACAAAGTTTCTTCACGTGCAAATGATCTTGCAGAATCGAACGAATTGCTGGTGCATTTAGGCCCAAAGTATCCTCTATCTGTTGGTAGGTCACTCGCCTGTTTTCGTCAAGCATTTTCCTCACAGCAGTAACATTTTCCTCCGTAACTGACGTTCGTGGCCTTCCCGGCCTCTCAGAATCCTCCAGAGTGAAATTTCCCCTTTGGAATTCTCTATACCACCTGAATATCGTTGTACGATGTGGACAATCATCATCTAGTGCAAGAGTCATTTCTTCTAAGCACTGGTCTATGGTTAAACCACGCACAAAATTATACCGCAAAACTGTCCTTATCTCATTTCGTGACCACGATGCCATCGCAAGCACTTTACACTCTCACTACTAATGAATAACTGAGCCCATCGACTTGGCGCGGCGGCTACTATGCACGTATGAACATGTCTCAACATGCAGCAACAAGCAGCTTCCTGTGATTCATTGTTGCGTCATATTGCAAAACTTTCCTAGTACCCTTTGTACATATAAAATATTCTGCATTACATACATATATAATTATGTGATAACTACTTACGTATCAAAATTAAAATTCCAATTAAAATCATGAATTTAATTGATCTCAATTGATTTAATTTAATTGGTGAATTTAATCAAGAAAAAGGTGTCGATTTTGGTTTGAACTTGGGCCTTCTTCCAAATAAACTAAAAGGGATATTAATTTTAAATCCCCCACAGCATTACTACCCAACAATAAAGTCAACCTATCCTTCGCCATTTTGAAACATGGCATGTTTTTTTCTTCTTTACCTGGCATGTTTTTTTTTTCTTCTTTCAATATGAAACTTCTTTTAGGCATTCGTTTCCACAAAAGGCCTGTTGAGAAATATAACACATAATACCCCTCTTCAATAATTTTAACAAGTTCTTTTTTTTAAAGTTTTGGCTCCTTAATCTGCACTTGCGGATTCTTCCTGGATTTTAAATCCATTCTCAACACATTTTTTTTTTTTTTAGGTGAGTTTTCTTCAGAATATCATATTGGCTAATCTCTCTCTCTCTTTCTCTCTTTTTTTTTTTTTTTTTTTTTTTTTAATAATATTTAACTTAACTGAATTCTGCACTGGATATTATCTTCAATAAAATTAGTTAAAGTCTTTCCATTTCAATCCTAATAGCCGGCCTAGCCCTAGTTGCTTGCAGTGGAATAGCTATCTTTCCCACTACTAAAATTAATTCTTTATTTATTTATTTTTTTTTATAATTGTTCTTACGGTTAAATTTGCAAGTCCTAAATTATGGCACACATCCGCTTGTCTTTGACCGGAATCAATTCGCTTCAAAACGTTTAATTTAATTTTCAAATTCAGTCTTTTTCTTACATTTATAGTCTTCGTACTGCGCTCAGACGTTGTTTCTTTTTCGTTCTTATCAGCCATTAGTAACTCTTCGAAAATGTAACTGCGTTGGGTGCATTAATTATGATACAATGTTCAAGTAAACTGTCTGTTTTGCACAATGTCTAATACGGTACTGAGTGATGACTAGACTTCGGATAAATGCATATAATGCAAATATTCAAGCAATATACTTGGTCATTTTTTTAAAAATGTTGATCCCGGAACTACGTAACAAGTCACTTTCTGCAATTAAATTAGCGTGCAAGAAAATTTCTCAAGTCGGCGTGGGAAACGTTTTAATGCTGTTTTGGTATTAATTTTCAAGCTACCGACCCCATCAAATGAAACGATTTCGTCAAATATGCCAAAAATGCAATCTGTAAAAGAGCGTTATAGTGATCTGTGACAGCATTATAGTCAGATACGGGTTATAAAATATTATAAAATAAGAACAGTGTTATAGCGAACCAGCGTAAAGCGAACTGCGTTATAACGGGGACCCACTGTATACTTTAGCCTGTGGGTTGTATGTTCCTGAAATTTCTCAATGTAAACAGACTTTTAAAAGAGAAAGGAAACAAACTCTGCATTATCTTAGTTAAGTTTGTTTCACAAGGTTTAACTACTAACATTTACTTTTAACAAAAATTTTCGGCTCAAACATGACAAAAAAAGGTCAGACAGCAAATAGTCTAAACAGACCACAGCATCTTTAATTGAAACACACTGTATATTAAGTAATTTAAATTTTGGTTTTCATTTAAATATCAACAAATACTTTAAACTATAAATACTTACCTTAGCTGTGCCCAAATCCATTGGCTGTTTAATTATGTCATGATAATCATGCAGGCCTAAATGCTTAGCATCAACTGGCTTATAAAAAGGCCATCCATAACTCTGAAATTAAGAAAAAACATTTAAACACACAAGTAGTACGTTTAGTTTTTATTTTATTATTTTTTAAAGGCACTAAATTAATAAGTTTTGGTTTTCGTATGAACTGCAGATTTAATATTACAACAGGATGTTGATACTAAACAATTTCAAATTTGTTTAGCTATCTGTTATTATTATGATTTGATTAGTTCATTATCACTATCTCAGTTTATCATCAGTTTATCAGAATATAATATGAATGTTATATTCATAATCCTTCAGTTCACTGGCAGATTATGAATAACAATATTCATATTGTTATATTCATAATTCATAATAAATTTGATAAAACTTCACAGAAATAAAGAGTGCATTTGGTCACAAGTAAGGAAGTCATTTAGAGCGCTGCTATGACCAATTTGGTGATTTGGGATTCTCTTTCTGACACAGATAGTTGTTAGTGGGAGAAGTAGGCAATCTTGTTGAAATATGATTCCCCTTGGTTTTCAACAGAAAGGTTTTCAAACACAACACCAGTAATTGACTTTTCACTAAGAAAAATTTCTATAAACTCAGTGCATAGGACATGATTACTTAAGGCACTTGTGCTACTCACCACCTCACACACTAACACTAGGTGCTGACCTTATCACTAACAGAAAAGATACAATAATCACCTGTAAAGAACATTTTTATACCTCCCAGCTTTTGGGAGAAAAAAAAAAAAAAAAAAAAAAAAAAAAATGGAAGACTTAACAGAGATCCAGTTTTATCTAGAATGCTTCTGGGCAAGGCAACATTTCTGCTCCCCTTTCAATTAGAAAAACATTTAAGAAGCCTCTTAATACATATAAATATATATATCATAATAAAGATGTTATAATATATGTATTTATATGTTTAACAATAAAAAAAAAGTTACAAAGCTTAGAATATTTACCATGTATTTAAATTGTACTATTAACATTATCAAAATGTTAATGCAGAGGAATCAAATTTTATTTTTAGATAAAAAAAAAAAAAGAAAAGAAAAGAAAAGGAGATCAATGAATGTTATAAGTTGAATATTTTCTTTTCATCTTATTACGCTAAAACTGCACAAAAAATTAAAACAAAAATATAAGAAATTTTTTCTTTGTGCAAACATTTATTCAGTATCAAGAGTTCTTCCAAATATATCCTTTTTCTTGATTTTAAAAATTTATCATATCAGTAAAATCCAAGTATGTAACTAATTTTCAATTGATAATATAGCCAGTGAATTTAATGTTGCCTATGACACTGAGGAACACAAGTCAGTTCTGAAAACTTTCAATTTGGTAACGCTTTTTTCTTCACTTACTATAGTTAGTGGAATTGTTACATTCACTGAAAAAAGCAACCCACAAGTTTGATAACATATCTTAAGATTTTGTAGTATTTAATACAAAGAAGCAAGGTTATACAGCTTTTTGGTGGGGGGGGGGGGGAAACAACACCGGCATCCCATTTGGTCCCTCTCCTCTAATAATTTCTCTAATCTTTAAATTTATTCAAGCACCTTGCTCCCACAACACCAGATGGCAGTTTGTTCCAACAATCAATTACACTCTGCTGAATGCAAATTTTCACATCTATCATTTTCTGCAACCATCCTTTTACAATTTGTGTCCCTTATGTGTTGTCTCAGAAAGAGTAAGGATGCCATTAACATTTAGTTCTCAATCCATTTAAATCCTTAAACACTTCAATCTGTCTCCTCACAGGTGCCTAGTTTCCAGATGCTTCCATTAACAAAGCTCATGCTAAGAGTATCCTTTCGTTGTATAAGCTTACTTCCTTGCATCCTTAGCTCATGCTAAGAGTATCCTTTCGTTGTATAAGCTTACTTCCTTGCATCCTTAGCTCATGCTTAGAGTATCCTTTCGTTGTATAAGCTTACTTCCTTGCATCGTTCCTTGCCCTTAACTAATCTTGTTTCCCTTCTTTGGTTCACCAGATCAATATCCTTCCTAAAATAAAGGCTTCCCGACATGTATGCAGTACTCAAGCCTTATACAACAGGATCACCATTTCCTTATCCCCACCTGAATTTCTGAATATCATTGACAGAAGCCCATAAGCTGCCCTAGCATTGTGTCTGCACTGTTCAGAGTACTTTGTGTGGGAGTAAAGATTCACACCTAGGTCTTCTTTTGTTCTCAATCACCTTGAGTCTGGTACCGACCAAATGGTATGTTATTCCAGGATTACTCCTGTCCATATGCAGTACCTTGCATTTATCAAGGTTAAACCTCAATTTCCACCTAAAAGCCCAGCTGCCTAATTTCTTAAGTCATGTTGTAGTAGTATGCCTTGATTACTGTCATTAATCACACCATTAAAATAAATAAATAAATAAATTTTCTGTTTATACTACGGGATGACCAAACAGTCAGAGGAGTTTACAAGATACACAGAATACAAGAAACAGCACCCTATTCAACAGTCATGGGCTTGAACCCCGGTCACTCAAGGCACTTGTACTTAAGCACCCGCATGCCTGACCACTAGGCTATGGCGACCTTCATCTTACCTTTGTGTCATCTGCAAACTTAGACATTAAGTTAGATATACCTTCATCAGTATCATTAAAAAATATTGAAAACAATAAGTGGCCCGGCAGTGAACCAAGAGGGACACTACTAATAACATTAGCCAATGAAGAACAATGATCATTAAAAACACTGTCTCCTGTCACCCAACCATCCCTTTATCCATAGCAGTAACCTGCTCCTAATGATATACTGCTTGAATTTGTACTACAAGTCTTTAATATGGAACAACATCAAGTCTTACTGAAATCTAAGTATAAATATGAAGTTAAATTTTTTTTTTTAAATCCAGTTCCTTTTGTGATTATGTCATATTTGCTGATCAGATTGGTCAGACAAGATCTTCCCTTTAAAAAAAAAAAAAAATCTGTGACGTGATCACCATATAACTGCACTCCTGTCAAGATGATCCTGTATTACTTCTTTAACTATTGATTCCATTATTTTTCTCTGGAGCAGAAGTCAAGCTTAGAGCTCTATAATTACTTGCTTCACTTTTTTTGATGGGAGACATTTGCACATCTCCATTCTGTAGGAATCCAAGGATGCTTTTATAATTATGACTACCTTGCTGGATAGATCATTGCTGAAAGGCCATTTCAAGGGATCATAATACAACACAACTTCCTGCATACGAATGACATAACTATGAATGATACGGTATAGTTGCTGACAAACTGAATAAATATTTTGCATTGACATTCACATAATGATACTGATGAAGGTTTCTGGAGATGGAAATAGCAAAATTCAATCAAATACTGCAGTTGTATTCAACCATTTTTTTGTTGACATATTCCTTACAGTTAAACCTTTTTGTTGGAATACCCCTTAATTTTTTCAGAGAATATAGTACCCATTATATTTTTTTAATCTACAAAATATGTCCCCTAAATACATTTAAAATAATACCTGATGTTGTTAAAATAAATTTTAAACAATGGTGACTTCATATATCGGCATAACCCCCAAAAGGACCATCCATATTCCCAGGAGTATGTGTACTACTGATTGAATATCACATAAAAATAGTGACTGCAAGTTAAATGATTTTTTGATAATTGCTAGAAGAGAAACTATTTCAGCTAAAAATAAACAAGGCACCTTGGACTGATGAAATGCTTTCAATTATATTAAAAGAAACAGCAGAAAAAGAGGTAAGCAAAACCTTTAGCTATAATAAAAAGAGCAACCTTCACTCAGAAGTCCCAAAGTATTGGAAATACATAAATTTCTTTGGATAGCAGTTCATAATGGTTGTGTGTGTGTGTGTGTGTGAGAGAGAGAGAGAGAGAGAGAGAGAGAGAGAGAGAGAGAGAGAGAGAGAGAGAGAGAGAGAGAGAGAGCGAGAGAGAGAGGAGTTTGTGCCAGAGAAAATAATGGTCAGTAGTTAAAGTAATGCAGGATCATGCTGATAGGAATAGTTATACAATTACCACAACAATGATTAGTTAAGAGATAGCGTTTGATCAACCTGATTGGCCACTGTATTGTTGTTATAAAGGAACCAGATGCATGAATAATTTGGAACTCATATACTTAGATTTCAGTATATGATTTCTTTTCTCTTCCTTTTTTTTTTTAGTTTCTGGTACTGTTCCACTTGAATGACTCTTATATAAATTTGAGCAATGTGGCATCAAAAGAAAGATACTATTAGAGACAAAGGGATGCATAAGTAGTAGGAAACAAAGAGTAGCTATAAACAGCCTTTTCTCTACTTGGACTAATGTTATGAGTAGGATAACACAGGATCAGTTGTTCGGCCCGTTAGGGTTTTATGTTTATTAATGATATATAATGCAATATTATTATCACACATTTAATACATTAAAGATAAATAGGAATTTCAACTTTAATGTCAAAATTTGCTGATGACACAATGATGCGCAGAATGGTTAATCAGGGTACACTACTTCAATAAGATCTGAAAAGGGAAACCAAGGTTTAAAATTGATAAATATAGGCAATCCCCCCATATAACACAGTACTTCTACAACACGGTTTCGCTCTAACATGGCTGATAAATTGCGGCAATCCTCGCACGACATGGTACTTATATAACATGCTTTTGCTCTAACACAGAATTGTGACAAACCTCATATAACACAGTATTTTTGAGATTTTGTGCAGGAAAAAACCCTGCTAATGTGTTGAATATAATTTTTCAACACTTTCATTCTTTTTTGTGAATCCCAACTGTTGATTCGCTAGTTGTTATGCAGAAAAAAATTACTGGGAAATCCCCATGTCAGGTTCTGTGCTATCGAACTTGTGCTTGTTCGAGACCATAAAAATTGACTTCGAAGTGTGTAGTTTGTGACTTAAGGTTTTTGTAAGATTATTTTAGTTTTTATTTGATCGTTTATAAATTTTTTTGGGTATGTATTACTAAACGTTGTTCTTAAAAACTGTATTTGAATAATTTCTTTGTTGTGAATTAAATTACAGCCCTAAATAATGCCCAAGGAATGTAAAAAAAGCACCACTCAAAAGAAACCATTTCTCTAGAATCAAAGATACAAATTTTGGATATTTTTAAAAGGGGGGAAAGGTATCATACATTGCAAAAAGTTTAAATTTAAATGAAGCAGCAATTTGGACGATAAAGAAAAATTAAAAGAAAATTGTACCTGCTGTTTCTGCAGGATCTTTTAATTCCATAAATATGACAGCTCATCCCAAAGCCCCAATAATTGAGAAAATGGAAAAGAGCATTCAGTATTTGGATTAATAGCAATAAAAAACAGATCCCATTAGATGGCAATGTAATTAAACAAAAGGCACTAAAAATTTCAGGGGGAAAGTGCAAAAGCTGATAATGAAGCTGCACAGAAGTATTAGAAGTATTCAGAGGAATTTCAAAAAATTATTGAAGAGCATGGGTACACACCACATCAAGTTTTCACTGCTGATGAGACAGGTCTTTGATGGGAAAAAAAGGCAACAGAACGTTTATTTAAAAGAGAGAGAGAGAGAGAGAACTGCACCAGGTTTTAAGGCATTAAAAGATCATATGATGTTACTTATGTGCAGTAACACATCAGGAGATTACATGATAAAACCTATGTTAGTTTATATAATTCTTGTGCAATTAAAGGTGTAAATAAAAACAGGTTACCGCTATACTGGAAAACAAATAAAAAAGCTTGGGCAGCTGCTGATTTATTTAAAGAATGATTTCTAAATTGTTTTGTGCCAGATGTGGAAAACTATTTAAGGCAGGAAAATCTACATTTCAAAGTTTTATTACTATTGGATAATGTGCCAGGCCATCCAAAAGATTTAAGTCATCCAAACATCTGATGTAATGTTCCTACCAACTAATACAACTTCTTTTATTCAGTTATTTTATTACTATTGGATAATGTGCCAGGCCATCCAAAAGATTTAAGTCATCCAAACATCTGATGTAATGTTCCTACCAACTAATACAACTTCTTTTATTCAGTTATTAGATCAAGGCATTATATCTACCTTTAAAACTCATTACATCAGAAAATCAAGTGTTTTTACAATGGATTTTTTAAAAAATTGATTCCAAATCTATTGAGGGGCATGGAAGCAATTCTCAATTGTGGATGGTATCGGAATCATGGCTTTATCACTCCAAGTAGTAAAACCGCCAACATTAAATTCGTGTTGTCAAAACGTATGATCAGAGCCAGTTCATTCATGAAATATGATTAAACTGGAGGAAAACAGAATTGGTGTGATAATAGACCTTGCTAAGTCAGTAGGAGGAGAAGGTTTTGATGATATGACTACTGAAGACATTCAAGAATTACTGGTAGAAAAAGAGGCTGGCAAAGCAAATTTGGGGGAAGTGGCATTGGAGGTAAACCAAATGAATTCAGAGGATGATAGCGTGGATGAAAATTCTTAAGTTCCAACTTTTACACTAAAAAGCATATGGGAAGGCATAAACTTAAAACCAAGCAATTAGAATCTTATTTTTTGAATGCAGAACCCTCAACTGAAAGGAGCACAATTTTAAAATGGAGTTTAAAATATAGTTTAGCTCCGTACCACGAAATTTACAAAGACCTATCGGGCAAAAGGAAACAAACCCAGATTACTGATTTTTTAAAGAATCGGTATTCAGTGAAGGTATTCTGCAACAGAGAAAATGTTCTCATTTGATTGTGCTTAGCAGTGATGAGGAGGAAGAAATATAAATGAAAGTACATTATCTGACATATGTATCAGTTTGTAAGACATATGTTCAGTAATTATTTTTAATAAAAATTAAGTTTCCGATAGTTATAAAAATATTGTATATTTTTGTTAGCTTTTAGAAAATATCTCCCCCCCCCCCTACTGGTTCTTAGTCCCGTATAACATGGTTTCACACTACACAAGATTTTGTAGGAAACTAACTACAGTGCTATACGAGGGTTACCTGTAATGAATTTCGACATCAGTAATTGCAAAACACCAAATGAAAAAGGACCCCAAGTCCTTTTCACTCTCAAAAGTAGTTCAGAATGAAAAATACCTGTTGGAAATTATACAGTCTGATATAAAGTTCTTTCTGTAAGCAGTGCAGATAGGCTGCTCAGCCAGCTCGTTGGATTCCATCAATGATATATAGCAACTTTGCTAGCAGGGACAAGAGGTGGTTACTATGTTGTATAAGGCAATGATTAAGCCTCATGTTAAAACTG
This sequence comes from Mastigoproctus giganteus, assembly GCF_048544385.1. Taxonomy (NCBI): domain Eukaryota; kingdom Metazoa; phylum Arthropoda; class Arachnida; order Uropygi; family Thelyphonidae; genus Mastigoproctus; species Mastigoproctus giganteus. Next base: position 28,796,436 of record NC_143577.1, on the reverse strand, counting down.
TATACATGATTTGGAAGTTTAATTTAAGGGAGGATACAGACCTGTTGGAATGGATGCAACAGAAAAGAGCTAGAGTGGTAACTGGAGCTAAAAAGGTACTCTTACAAAGAATGGCCATTTGGGGGGGGGGGGGAGCTTGTAAATTGCACCATTTGGAAATTAGGCATCCTGCATTTAAAGTTTTATTAAAACATTTTAAAATATAATTTAAGACTGTCTATAATGCAGTGCAATTGTAGACAATAGATGGCAGCATAAACCACCTTAAAATCAGAGAAGATTGCACTCTCAGCCACTGTTTTACAATTTAAACTCACAACAGCTGGAATACTCTGGAATTCAGATCCATAAACTGATAAAATTTAATCAAGCAATACAATGTTTTTTTTTTTTTTTTTTCAATTTATTTAAAATTCTGATTTTTTTAAATAACTTGACTGGAATATTGGGCAACCAAGTCAAACCAAGAATAAATTAATTTTTAAAATCATTTATGTACACAAGTTTCGTTTTTATGAATTTTCAAAATTTCAGTAACTTGGGTATTCTTTGAGTGGCATGGCACATAGGTAACTGTGTTGTTTGAAGATAATAAAGCACTCAAAACCTACATGGGTATTATTATGTTTATTTCCAAATTGGAAATATGTACATAATGGAGTAAAACATTTCATGGCATATTCTTACCACTTCTTCAGTGATTTTAAAGATAGTAACTAAGGTTAATTATTATTATGGAATTCTTTAAAATAAAAAAATTTTTTGAAGAATTAAATAGTATAATTAAAAGGTTTAGTAAATCAAATTTATATCTAATTTGAAGAACTTCGGTCAATATCTTGATTTGTTTATGGGTGAAACATATATAGTAGTAGTAGTAGTAGTGGCACATGATGCAAGAAAGCAAGTGTAGGAGCTTATGCAGCATCAGCCAAAAAAAAAAAAAAAAAAAAAAAAAAACACACCATTCCCTCCAAATGCCTGTCCAGTTCCTCCTTAAATTTATTTAACCTATCAACTTCTACAACGACAGATGGAAGTTTGTTCCAGCAATTAACCACCCGCTGGCTAAAGGCAAATTTCCGCACATCTATTCTACATCTGTCCTTTCTTAATTTGAACTTATGTCCCCGTAGGTTGGTAATCTGAACAAGTGGAAGGATCCCATCAGAATTCAGCATGCTCAACCCATTCAAGGCCTTATACACCTCAATCAGATCACCGCGCAGGTGCCTAGTCTCCAGCCACTGCAATTTGCAGAACTTAAGCCTCTCTTGGTAAGAGAATCCCTTCATTCCCCTCACCAATCGTGTTGCTCTTCTCTGTACACGCTCAAGCAAATCTACATCCTTCCTAAAATGAGGCCTCCAGACCTGTACGCAGTACTCAAGGCGTGGCCTGACCATTGCCTTATACAGAGGGACAATCACCTCCTTTTCCCTGCTAGCAAAATTCCTATATATCATTGACAAAACCCCATGACCCGCCCTAGCAGCCTGTCTGCACTGCTCAGAAAACTTCATATCTGACTGCACAATTACTCCCAGGTCGTTTTCATTTTCTACCACCTTAAGTGTAGTACCACACAGTTGGTACGTTTCTCTGGGGTTACTTCTACCCATATGCAGTACTTTGCATTTGTCAAGGTTGAACTTCAGTTGCCACTTCTTAGCCCATCTGCCCAAATTATCTAGATCCTGTTGCAGTAGCACACTGCCATTACTGTCATTAACAACCCTGCCAACCTTTGTGTCATCTGCAAACTTCAACATTAAGCCTGATATACCTTCATCAATATCATTGATAAATACACAAAACAACAGTGGACCCAACACTGAACCCTGTGGGACTCCACTAATAACATTAGTCCACGAAGAGCAGCACCCATTGTTTACCACCCTCTGTCTTCTCCCACTTAACCATCCTTTTATCCATTGTAGCAACTTACCCTTAATACCATTCTGCTCCAATTTGTACAGTAGTCTTCCATGCGCAACAGTGTCAATAGCTTTCCTGAAATCCAAGTATATGATATCAAAATTATTTTTTGCATCCAGTTCCTTTGTGACCACATCATAATAACCAATAAAATTTGTCAGACAAGACTTTCCCTTAACAAACCCATGCTGTGTTTGAATTATTGCTGCAGTCTTGTCTAGATGATCCTGCAATGCATCTTTAACCAGCGACTCCATTATTTTACCCGGAACAGAAGTTAAACTAACTGGTCTGTAATTACTCGTGTCACCCTTCGATCCACCTTTGTGAATTGGGGACACATTTGCACATCTCCAGTCCGTGGGAACCTCCCCCGAGTCCAAGGATGCTCTCATAATTATGGCTAAGGGTTTGCTTAGTTGCTTTGCCGCCTCCTTTAAAATAACTGGATAGATCCCATCCACCCCAGGTGCCTTTCTTATGTTTAACTTCAACAATTTCTCCTCCACTTTGCTCTCAGTTATTACAAAATCATTAAGCACACTGCTACAATTTGATCACCTTCTTCCATTTTCAAATTGTAATAATTCCTCACGTGTGAATGTAGATGCAAAATACTCATTCAGTTTGTTTGCTATCTGAGCAGGATCATCAACAGTCGAACCATAGATGTCAAGTGGACCAATCATATTCATCCCCTTCCTTTTAGAGTTTATATAAGTAAAGAAATCCTTGCTGTTTTTCTTAGCATCTTTTGCCAAAGATTTCTCGTAATCCGCCTTCGCCTGCCGAACCTCCTTTGTGACCTGATTACAGACTAGCTTATATCTGCCACAGGCTTCTGCGTCACCTGATAATTTATATGCATCCCATGCATTTTTCTTCTCTGTCACGAGTCTCATTAGTTCATTTGATAACCATTCAGGCCTAAACCTTGAACGATATTTCTTAATCGGTATATAAAGTCTAGTAGCTTCCACGATTAATTCTTTGAATGCTTCCCACTTAGAATTTACTGTTTGTAACATCATCAGTTGATCCCACTGTACAGAATTTAAAAACTGTCTGAGACCACTGTACTCCCCTTTACGGAAGCAAAAACCCTTTCCTTTACCCCTGACGGTAGTTACCTCTTTGAGTAAATCCCACTTCAGCACCCTGTGATCACTGCCACCTAGTGGTTCCTTTATCTGCAAATTCTTAATACACGAATGATCACTGCTGATAACCAGATCAAGAGTGTTACTTTCTCTGGTTGCCTCTCGAACATGCTGTGGTTTGCTTAATCTCATTACTAGGTGGTTTGGTGGACAAGAGTCTAAAGGAGTATCTTGATAGTCTTGATCCTAGGGTTTACTTATGCCCTTGGGGTATCATTACTGTAGGTAATAATAATAATACTGTAGGCTTAATGGGTAATGGGGATGTTGATACACATTTAAGGATATGTGATAAAAATCAAATAAATATAGAAATAAAAATTGTTTAAATTAAAATAGAACAGAATGTTCTATTCTATAATCTAAATATTATTTGGTGAAAACTTTACCAGTTAAGATCTTTTGTTTCTAGGTTGGTTGTTGGGATTGATCTAGGTCGAAGTCTACTGGGGAGGGGGTTGTGGTTAAGAAGTTTAAACTTATTTTTAATTTGGGTTAGGACTATTCTTAAAGCTGTATGTGACTGTTTTGATTTTCGGAATTCCTTTGTTGCTGTTAATGTTATCCATGGCTCCATAACCATAAACTTCGTAGAGTCAGCGGTTATGGTATCTATCTGTGGCCACTACTAATGTTTCAGTGAATGTACATTTGTGGTCCACTGTCCATGTATGGAAAGCTAGGTCTGAATTTGTTACTCTGCCGTTTTCCATGTCCTTATCGAATTCTTATACTCTGAGTTTTCTCTTGCTTTGTTCTATGTAGGACTTAGGGCAATCTTCACATTGTAGCCAGTATATGGCTTTTAGTTGTGAGGATCTTGAAGATGGGGAAATTTTTAATGGCTTTTTTTTTTTTTTTTTTTTTTTTTTGTGGTTTTAGAGCTACTTCTTCATTGCTACATGGTGCAGAGGGGATGGTGATAAATTTTTTATCTTCATCAGCAATAGTATTGAAGAATTTTCTGTTTTTTTATTATTATTATTATTGTTGCTCATATTATTTCAACCTGATTGGAAGATTCCAGTCCGTGACAGGTTCTGCTACGAAGTACACAGGGTGGTTGTAATATCTGGTGTTATCGTTGGTCGAGGGAATCTCTGACTATCCTACAGGTGTTCAGGATTGCAACTTTCTGGAGTTCCTTGTAGGTGTTCTCTGGGAGACCTATTGCTGCTATGCTGCTATGTAGAGTCTTTCGTACCATACCGGTGGTTGAAACGATGATTGGGATGGTTGATACTTCTTGCATATGCCACATCTCCTTGATCTCATGTCTCAGGTTTGTGTACTTCCTAATTTTTTTCCTCATGGGTTTTCTGGACATTGCTAGTGTTCAGCACCGCTATGTCAATCAGGTAGGTGGCCTTTTCCATCTTGTCCACAAGGGTTATGTCTGGTCTGTTGTGCGGGATGGTCTTATCCGTTATTATGGCGCAAACACAGCAAAGCTTGTGGGTTCATGTCTCTAGTACTGCCTGGGGTTCGTACTTGTAGTATGGTACACTTTCTTTGGTCAACTGGTATTTCCTCGCTAGCTTCTGATGTATTATTCTGGCTACCTGGTCGTGTCTATGAGTGTACTCAGTCTGGGTGATCACCTTGCACCCCACGGTGATGTGTTGGATCGTTTCTGGGGCCAGGTAGCATCGTCGACATGCGTCATCTGACATTCCAGGCTCCTTTGCAATGTATTTTCTATGGTTCCTGGTGTTGATTACCTGGTATTGGATGGCCAGCACAAATCCTTCAGTCTCGGGGAGGAGCGTCCCGCTTGTGAGCCATGCATTGGTAACAATGTTATCAATGTGTGATCTTGATGGAGGTCATTGTAGTGTCTGCCACTGAGTGTCTTCTTTGCCCAACTTTCTAACTTTGTTTCTTGTACCATCTGGGTGGGAAGGGCTTCCTCGCTTAGGTTGAGTGGGGTATACCACTTATCTATCTTCCTTATGGCCTGGTGGAGTGGGGCTGTGTTATTCTCGAAGTAATCCTTCAGGTTAATTATCGCCATTTTCTGCTGTTCCATCAGGTCTATCAGGCCCCTTCCTCCCTCTTTCCGAGGTATTGTTATTCTCTCCACTGCTGACTTCAGGTGGTCCTGGCGACTCTTGGTCATCATTGTCCTTGTCTTTTGCATGATATCTTCTAGCTCAGTGTTAGAGCAATCCCAAATGATCCCAAAGGTGTATGTTAGTACTGGAGCTGCATAGGTGTTTATGGCTTTAACTGCATTCCCTCCGTTCAATTTTGCTTTCAGCAGGCTTCTGAGTCTCTGATGATATTTTTCGGTCAGGCACTTCTTGATTTCCTTGTGTTCTAACTGCTCAGCCTGCATCATCCCAGGGTATTTGTAGGTCTCTCCTGTCATAGCTTCTATTTCTTTCCCAGTCGACAGCTGGTAGTTTCGGCCAACTAATTTTCCCTGGTGCAGTGTGTGGGTCTTGCATTTTATTATTTTATATTAATTTTAATAATAATTTTATTATTATTATTATTATTTTCAAGATGAGTTTATGGGAATAACCACAGTTATTGAAGATGTGTGTTATCTGGAGGATTTTATCCTTAAGAGTAAAATCCTCCAGCATGCTACCTCTGCAAATGTGTGTGTTATCTGGAGGATTTTATCCTTAAGGATAAAATCCTCCAGATAACACACATTTGCAGAGGTAGCATGCCCTTTGCAGTCACTAAAAATGTGGTAAGAAAACACCACAAAATGTTTGACTCCATTATGTACATATTTCCAATTCGGAAATAAACATAATAATACCAAAGTAGGCTTTGCATGATTTATTGTCTTCAAATTCATTAACTTGCTTCACAGAGCCAACTAATGATAAATGCACTCCTCAGAGCCCAGATATGGCTGACGTAGCCCAGTGGTCGGGAGCGAGAGTGCATAGCACGCGTTCCTTGAGTGGACCGGGGTTCAAGCCCGTGACTACTAAATAAGATAAATATTTGTATTGACGATTTATTGTAAACTATACTGAGTTGGTTGTCGTGCCGGAGTACAAATGGGGGGGGGGAATATATTTTCAAAAACCTCACTAGCATTGTAGAATTTGGAGTTTGAAAAAATTTAAAGAACTGGGAAAATGAAGGGTTAGGGGTTTTTTTTTTTTTTTTTTTTTGGGTCTGATTGATCTACATAATTTGGTTCCTGGCATCATTTCACAAATATTACTAATAAATAGTGCATTGATAACATTAATACTAATTTCAAAATATTTAAAGTATTGTCAGGTAGAACAAGCATATGTGATATGACTTGCCAGCATTGTCAGTCAGCCTAAATTTCTGTCATAAAGCAGACTTCAAAATCATATTCATTTTTATCACTAAGTTTAATCCCAAGTTTATCATAACTTTTCAAAAAAAAATTTGCTAATTTGTTATTGGATTATTGTTTGTTTGTTATTTGGTTTTTAGGAGCATTAGCAACTAAGGCCATATTGCTCCTGGGATATGTGGTGGTCATTCCCTGAACTTTCGCATCTTCTGTATTTGGTGGGCACGGGCTCGAACCCCGGTCTAATCAAGAAGCGTGTGCTATTCACTGCTGCTCCTGCCCACCTGGCTATGGAGGCACCGTTATTGGATTATATGAAATGAGATATACTTCAAGATGACTACTACTGAACACTAAAGAGTGGGGGGGGTGGGGTGGAAGCAGCTTTGAAATACGTGGGTCCTGCAACTTATAAATGGCCTGTATAATTTTAAATTGGCTGCTTAGTCTAATTACAGGAAAACATCATTGCGACAAAACTCAATGGAACTATATTGAAAATTTGATAGTGTACCAAACATAGTATCATTATACAGTATATGACAACTGGAAATTTTATATTTCTATTCACGTCTCCAAGGACTATGTGAGGAATCACAGAGAATTCATGTAACTGTAACCTGCATTACAGGTGCATGTCAATCACTTTGCATATGATAATGTAGGTGGAAATGGGGGCTACAGTGATTGCTAATGATTTTAAAAAAAAAAAAAAAAAGGCAATTTCCCAATGCAGATGCTATGTATCTACAAGTCATTACATGTAAATGCTCAATTTGAGAGGGAATGACAATAAACGTACCAAAAAAAAAAAAAAAAAACCCTTAAAAGGTTGCACTTAACTTAATTCTTTCCAGCGTAATGGTGAAGCCCCTCAATGACAGACTCTGTTGCTACCTTGAAATCTCCCATCTGATTAACAATTACCAATATAGATTATCTCAGTGCTGATCAAATGGTGATACCTTGGTTTATGTTGTGCAACTTTGGTTGAATTCCACAGAAAAGTTCACAGAAACTCAAGTAGTAGCTCCTGACATTTAGACATTTGATTATGTCTCCCATAAATATCCTCTAAAGAAGCAATAACCTTACGTGTCTAGCACTATATAAGCAATTTGCCTGTACATTACATTTCAATGGCATTGAAGTCCCTAGGTTGAAGACTGGTGATGTGATTTGCAAATGGAAGTAGACCAGTGCTGAAACCACCATGAAACAACATGGAAAATCTCCAAGGCTAGCATACTTGAGAAAAGAGCCCTGCAGAGAATTGCCTACGTGGAACACTGGTTGACATTGTCAACACACACACACACACACACACACACAGTGAAATGACTGTGAAAAAAAAGCCGGTAATGATACAGTACACTACATGATATGGGTTACCATGGTTGTGTAGCCATCCACAAGCAACTAATCAAACCCAACTAATACTAGACACCATCCAGTTTGGTGTAAGTCCTGCCATTTTTGGATCGTAGACCAATGGAAAAGCCGTGCTTTGGAGTGATGAGTCATGGTACTTGATCTACCCATCTGACGGCCTTGCCTGGGTATAGCAGATGCCTGGGGAAAGCTATCTGCCATACTGTATGTTCCCAACAATAAAGTTTGGCAGAGGAAGCATATTGATCTGGGGCTGTTTTTCATTGTTTGGCCTATTTGTTTTGACAAAATCATGAATGCCAAGATCTATCTAATGTCCTGGACAATATGAATTACCTATGTTGTAGCAGCACATCAGGAAAGGCTCATACCAGTGTCAACAGGAAAACACTCCATGTCATACTGCTCATGTTGTGAGGTACTGGTTTGAAGACACAAGCAACAAACTTAGAATGGCCAGCCCAGTGCTCTGACCTCAATCCTGCAGAGAACCTCTGGGACGAATTGGTTCAATTGGAGTGTGGGAGAGGAAAGACTGCACAGAAAACATAGCTGGGCCGGTAACCATTTTAAAGACAGATGGTGAAAATTATCAGAGGACATTTACAAAACACTGCTGGAGAGTGTTCTATGGAGACCAGAAGCTGTCATAAAGGCTAAGTATCAGCACGCATTATTAGTTTTCCTGTAAATAAAAGTTATTTGTAGATATGCCAGTGCCTGGATAGTAATAGTAGGGCAGTATATTTAGTTTACTTTGGAACGTCAAAAAATTGTTAAAATTCCAATAAAGTGCTGCAAAGAATTTCCCAGTCATTGTGAAACAGTGCAGTAATATTAACTAATAATTCCACATTTACAAAGACTCCGCTCCCAGTCACACAGGTGATCAGATTCTGTTGCATACCTTTTCTGTTAATACTTTCACAAGTACTGTACTTCTGAAGTAAAATCAGTAATTCCACTTTTCTTCCAAACCAGTCTGAACATCCACCACTAATTGCTATCCATTTAACACATGTATTTAGAGAAAATTACATTCAAAAGAATGTAAGTCCAATGTCAACAAATATATTATCTTCTCCAACTTCAACCCATACCACAGTTTTATAGCTATTCATGCTTTTTTTTTTTATTATTATTATTATTTTTTTTTATTTGGAGTAAGAAGCAAAAATATTCAGACACATCTATAAAATGTTCTTAAATTCAACTATAAATTTAAGAATCTGCAAGTTAAAGATCCACTAGGTGGCAGAAATCACATTGTACTAATGTGGAATTTAATTAAAGACATAACTACTCTCAAAGGTAAAGGGAAAGGCTTTTGCTTTTGTAAGGGTGACTACAGTGGATTCAGACAATTTTTAAATTCTATGGAGTGGGACCAACTGATGATGTTACCAACAGTAAATTCTAAATGGGAAGTATTCAGGGAAGTAATCAAAGATTAATTCCCTGAATAGAGCTTTCCATACCAATGAAGAAATACTGTTCAAGGTTTAGACTTAAATGTATGTCAGATGAACTACTGAGACACATGGCAGAGATGTTTGTTATTTGGTTTTTAGAAGCATTAGCAACTAAGGCCATACTGCTCCGGGAATATGTGGTGGTCATTCCCTGACCTTTCCGCATTCTCCGTATTTGGTGGCGAAGGGCTCGAACACCCGGTCTAATCAAGAAGCGTGTGCTACTGCTGCTCCTTCCCACGTGGCTACGGAGGTGCACACATGGCAGAGAAGAAGAGTGCACAGGATGCATACAAATTATCAGGTATTTCAAAAGATTATGTTAGATAAAAAAGTTGCAAAAGAGGTTAGGCAAGGTAAGGAAGAGTATAAGAAGTTTCTGGAAAAGAAAAACCGCAAAGGCTTCTATGCTTATATTAACAGCAGAAGGAAGGGATTCAATGAAATTGGGCCACATGATGACTATGGGTTAACTGTTGATGACCCTGCTCAGGTTGTAACAAACTGAATAGGTATTTTGCATCTACATTCACACGACAAATTCTTTAGGGAAGTGGATGTCAGAAGTTTATCAAACTCAAATGAGGAGCAAAATGATTTATGATAACTGAAAGGAAAACAGAGAAGAAACTGCTGAAGATAGACATAAAAAAGGCACCTCCAGTGGCTGGAATCTATCTAATTATATTAAGGGCGTCATCAAAGGAGGGAAGCAAATCCTTAGCCATAATTACAAGAGCTTCATTAAACCTGGGGAAGTCCCTATGGGCTGGAGATGAGTGAGTATATCCCCAATTCATAAAGGAGAATCAAAAGGCAACATGAGTAATTACAAACTTGTTACCTTAACATCTGTTTAAGGGAAAATAATGGAATCACTGGTTTAAGAAGTAAAGTACAACCATTTGGATCACCATGCAATTATAGTGAAATCACACCTGGGTATATTCTTACCATGTGTACGCTATATGTAAATATTTCATTACTTCATACAGCACGTCCCACCCACTTTTTCTTACTATTGAATACACCATGAATTGTCAAACTAACAGAGCAAGCTTATCTGCGAAAAGATTTAAACCTCTCAAGCAAAGCACTTCCTAATTCATTTAACAAATATACGTGGTCTCAATTCTAATCTCAACGATGTCCATTTCCACTAGCAGTCAGCCAAAACCCCATGTACTTTTTCTAACAGAATCTCAGTTATCGGTTAATTCAACTACTGCCCAAATTATTCGCTGTATGATTCCTTTCGCCTCAAAGGTCATACTTGTGCATATGTCCGTTCTGATATTCCCTGTCAGAGACTTGGCAATTTCTAATCTCCTCTCTTTGATTTTCTCTGGCTTAAAATCTCTACCTCATTGTGTCAAATTCATCTGTTGTCTATACCATTCTCCCAACTCCACTAATCACTTGGAGCTCTTTGACTTCCTCTCTTTGCAACTTGACTTTCTCCAGTCCAACTTTCCTAACAGTAAGGTAATTTTTCTTGGTGATTTTAATGTTCACAACTCCAGCTGGCTTCCGTTTTCTAGTCACACCCACCCAGCTGGTTGAGATGCTGAGGCTTTTGCAATTACTAATGACCTAGCACAGATTGTTTGTTTACCTACAAGAATACCGGACAATCCTAATCATACAGCCAATGCACTTGATCTTTTTCTCACAAGCAACCCTTCTAAGTACACGGTCGAAGTGAGAGGTCCTTTAGGCACTTCAGATCACAACCTGGTGATTGTCTCTTCTCCAATGGAACCTTTATCTCATGGCTATTCCCAACCTCATGTTGTTTGGCATTACAAGAATGCAAAATGGGATGACCTGCAAAACTTCTTTTCCTTGGTCGGATTACTGTTTAAAAACTTCTGATGTCAACGTTTCCTCAGATCGTGTCAGTGAAATTATTCTTGCAGGAATGGAATCCTTTATCTCACACTCCACTTTAAAATCTCGTTCTTTATCTAAACCTTGGTTTTCCAATAAATGTGCTAAGGCCTTTCAAGAGAATAATGTTGCATATTGTAATTGGCTTGTTTCTGATTCTTCAGTTTCATTTTCTGCCTACACTAAAGCTCACAACAATTGCAAAGCAGTTATTAATCAGTCCAAACTAGAGTTCGGACAGGCTAAGAGATGAAAACTTGCTTCTAGCCCTAATGGTATGCATATTGTAATTGGCTTGTTTCTGATTCTTCAGTTTCATTTTCTGCCTACACTAAAGCTCACAACAATTGCAAAGCAGTTATTAATCAGTCCAAACTAGAGTTCGGACAGGCTAAGAGATGAAAACTTGCTTCTAGCCCTAATGGTAGCCGAGCATTCTAGTCTCTTGCCAAAGCTATTGGCCGCAACTTGTGCCCATCTCTGCTCCCACCTACCTCTGTCCAAACCAGATGGTACTGTTATCACTTCAGCCAAAGATAAAGGCTGACCTGCTAGCATCCATTTTTTTCTTCCAACTCATGTATTAATGATCTTGGTAAAACACCTCTCACCATTCCGAATACACTCCATTCAATGCCTCCTATGGTCTTCCATCAAAAGGATGTCAGAAGAATTTTGACGAATCTTGATGCTAAGAAAGCTCCAGGTCCCGATGGTATTTCTCCACTTGTTCTCAAAACCTATGTTCCTAAACTTACTCCTATTCTTTGCCGCCTTTTTTCACTTTCTTATTCCAAAAGTTTTTTTCCTTCTGCTTGGAAATTTGCTCATATCCAGCCAGTTCCTAAAAAGGGTGACAAATCCCTCCCATCCAATTATCGTCCCATTGCAATTACTTCTACTCTTTCTAAAGTAATGGAGAAATCAATTAACCGCCAACTGTTAAACTACCTAGAAACTTTCCGTCTGATCAGCGATCACCAGTATGGATTCCGTCAGTGTTGATCCACTGGTGATATTCTGGCTTATGTTACCCATTTATGGACTAATTCAATGGAAAGGTTCGGGGAAACACAAGTAGTTGCTCTTGACATCTCAAAGGCTTTTGATCGTGTTTGGCATAAAGGTCTTCTAAAGAAGCTTCCATCTCATGGTTTTCCAACTGTTTTTAGTAATTGGTTATCCAGTTTTCTCTCTGATTGCTCACTGAAGGTGATGGTAGATGGCTCTCTGTCTTCTAACTTCTCCACTAATGCTGGTGTCCCCCAAGGTTCAGTTCTTTCTCCCACTCTTGTCCTCTTGTATATTAATGACCTTCTTCCATTGACTGGAAATCCTATCCATAGTTCTGCCAATGACAGCACATTGCATTCTACTTTCCATTTTGAGAAACCTTGCGCTGCTCAATCAGCTTCAACTTCTCGAAAATCTGCTACCAATTCCTTAAATGCTGATCTCCACGTAATTCTGCAGTGTGGCAAAGTCAACTTAGTTGATTTCAACCCTTCTAAATCTCAGTCTTGTCTTATATCTCACAAAAAGGATTCTTCTGCTCCTATGCTTATCTTTAGTGACACTCCGATTTCTAGGCAAAATGATATATCTCTTTTGGGGATTACTCTGACTTCTAATCTCTCTTGGAACAAGCACATTACAAATATTGCTTCCTCTGCATCTAAAAAACTTGGTTTTCTCTTTTACTCTCAGTGTTACTTTTCTTCCAAACAGCTGCTCACTCTGTATAAATTGCAAATCCACCCAGCCAGGGAATATTGTTCCCACATCTGGGGTGGTGCCCCCAAAACCTCTTTTTCTTTTCTTTTCTTTTTTTTTTTGGTAGTTGGTGCATCGGCTTCTGTGGCCATAATGCACATCCCAAGGTTTTTTCATTACTTTTGATCCAAGCCCGAGGCGGGATTCGAACCCAAAACCTCTCAGGCTTCTTGATTCCATTCAGAAGAAGGCAGTTAGGTTAATTAATGATTCATCTCTAACAGAGTCTCTCCACTCGCTGTCTCGTAGACGTACTGTTTCTGCTGTATGCCACTTCTACAGATACTTCCGTGGGCACCGTTCTTCTGAATTGGCTTCTATAATTCCCGCTCTCTCTTTCAAAACAGTCCAAACACGTGCCGCCACCAGCCAACATCCATTTACTGTCCAACTTCAAACTCACAGAACCAACTTTTCATCTTCCTCGTTTATTCATTCAACTGCCGTTTTCTGGAACAACCTTCCTTTATACGTATTTCCTGAAAATTACAGTCTACAGAAGTTCAAGTCCAATGTCAACAAATATCTTCTTTAATCTTCTCAACTTCCAACCCAAGCACGGTACTAAGTACTATAGGTGCTAACACCTCTCGTGTTTGTGGTTTAAATAAAAAAAAAAAAAAAAAAAAAAAGGATTTTCTGAGGAGTTGTCTTGTCTAACCAATCTAATAGGTTAATATGATGCAGTGACCAAGGAACTCGATGCAAAAAAATACTTTTGACATCACATACATGGATTTTGGGAAAGATTTTGATACTGTTGCACATAAAAGAGACTGCTGTACAACCTGGAGCTGTTTGTTATTTTGGTTTTTAGGAGCATTAGCAACTAAGGCCATATTGCTCCGGGAATATGCAGCGTTCATTCACTGACTGTTCGGCATCCTCCGTATTTGCTGGTGATGTGCTCGAACCCGTCTAATCAAGAAGCGTGTGCTACACACTGCTGCTGCTCCTTCTTACCTGGCTATGGAGGTGCCACAACCTGGAGCAATGTTACATTAAGGGCAAGTTACTTCTATGGATAAAGGGATGGTTAAGTGCTAGAAGGCAGAGAGCAGTTATCAACGGACATTGCTCTTCACGGACTAATATTATTAGTGGAGTTCACCAGGATTCACTACTGGACCCATTGTTGTTTTCAATATTTATCAATGATATTGATGAAGGTATATCAGGCTTATTGGATAAGTTTGTAGATGATACAAAGGTCGGCAATGACAGCCATCAGGGTGAGCAACTGCAACAAGATCTAGGAAAATTGGGTTGATAGGCAGAGAAATTGCTGTTGAAGTTCAATATTGACAAATGCAAGATACTCCCCATATGAGTAACACTAACCCCAGAATAACTTATCAACTATGTGATACTCAGGGCAGTGGAGAATGAAAAATTCCTGGGGGTAATTGTGCATTCAGATGTGAAGTGCTCTGTTCAGTGCAGACATGCTGCCAGGACGACTCATGGGTTTTAAAAATGATATACAGAAACTTTTGCTATCAAGAATAAGGATGTGATTATCTTTTTGTAGGATGTGATGTGATTATCTCATGATTAGGCTGCATTCTGAGTACTGTAAGAAAGAAAGCTTATATAGCATCAGCCAAAAAAAAAAAAAAAAAAAAATTATTTCACCCGTCCACTCGAACAAAATGTTTGTCTAGTTCTGCCTTGATTCTATTTAAGCTATCAACTTCTACGGCAGATGGAAGTTTGTTCCAGCAATCAACAACCCACTGGCTACTAAAGGCAAACTTCCGCACATCCATCCTACAACTACCCTTCCTCAATTTGAATTTATGCCCTCTCGGGCAATTCTTCTGAGCAAGAGGAAGAATCCCATCAGCATTGAGCATGCTCAGGCCATTCAAGGCTTTATACACCTCAATCTGATCACCTCCCAGGTGCCTAGTCTCCAGACACTGTAATATGCAAAACTTAAGCCATTCTTCATAACAGCAACCCTTTGTTCCATTCACTAATCTTGTTGCCCTTCTCTGTACTTGTTCTTAAAATGAGGCCTCCAGACCTGTATACAGTACTCAAGGTGTGGCCTGACCATTGCCTTATACAAGGGAATAATCACCTCCTTATCCCTGCTAGAAAAATTCCTGTATATTATTTGACAAGACACCGTGAGCTACTCTTCTGCACTGCTCAGAAAACTTCATATCTGCCTGCACAATTACCCCCAAGGTCCTTTTCATTCTCTACCACTGTCAATGTAGTACCACACAGTTGATATGTTACTCTGGGGTTACTTTTTTTTTTTTTTTTTATAAAAAACCCAAACATGAAAGGTATCAAAACCTATAGTACTTAGTAACGTGCATGGGTTGAAGAAGTATTGGAAGGGGGGGGGGGGGGGGTTGCCCGAAACTGTGCCCTAGAGACTAAACATGGGTTTCACCACTTCAAGCTTCCAATAAGCAAAGTGGTGGTATTTCACCGGTTGATGAAAGTCATCTAACACTTTCCCATATGCAGTACTTTACATTTGTCAATGTTTAACTTCAGTCGCCACCTCTCAACCCATCTGCTCAACGTTTCTATATCCTGTTCCAGTAGGTTATTGTCATTAACAAACCTGCCGACCTTCGTATCGTCTGCAAACTTGGACATTGAAGCTGATATACCATCATCAATATCCTTAATGAATACAGAAAATAACAATTAATCCAACACTGAACCGTGGGTTACTCCACTAAAAACATTAGTCCATAAAGAGCAGTGCCACTGATTACCACTCTGCCTTCTCCCACTCAACCATCCCTTCATCCGTAGCAGCAATTTGCCTCCAATACCAAACTGCTCCGATTTCCAGCAGTGTTCCATGTGCAACAGTATCAAAAGCCTTTCTAAGGTCCAAATATATGATATCAAAATTATTCTTTGCATCCAGTTCCTTTGTGACTACATCATAGTATCCAATCAAATTGGAAGACAAGACTTCCCCATAAGAAACCCATGCTCTGTACGAGCTGTAATTGAAATCTTGTCTAGATGATCCTGCAATGCTTCTTTAACCAGTGCCTCCATTAATTTCCCTGGAACAAAAGTTAAACTAACAGGTCTGTAATTACCTGTGTCTCCCTTTGATCCTCCTTTGTGGACTGGGATCACATGTGCACATCTCCAGTCCATGGGTACCTCCACTGAGTTCAAGGAAGCTCTCATAATTATGGTTAAGGGTTTGCTGCTGCCTTTAATATAACTGGGTAGATTCCATCCACCCCAGGTGCCTGGGGTGGATTTCTTATGTTTATCATCAACATTTTCTCCTCCACTTTACTCTCAGTTATTACAAGATTATCCGGCTTACTGCCAGAGTTTAACACAACTCTGGCAGTAACTTCTGTTCTCTGCCACATGTCTAATTAGTTCACCTGACATCCATTTAGGCCTAAATCTTGAACAATATTTCTTAGTTGGTATGAAAAGCCTAGTAGCTTCCAAGATTAATTCTTTGAATGATTTCCATTTTGAATTTGCTGTTGGTAACATCATCAGTTGGTCCCATCATATAAAACTTAAATACTGTCTCAGACTACCATAGTCACCTTTAAGAAAGCAAAAACCCTTCCCTTTACCCTTGATGGTAGTTACCTTTTTGAGTAAATCCCACTTCAGCACACTGATCACTGCCACCTAGTGGTTCCCTTATCTGCAGATTCTTAATGCATGAAGAATCACTACTTATAATCAGATCGAGAGTATTACTCCCTCTAGTTGCCTCCTGAACATGCTGCTGTAGAAAATAATCATCCAATAATTCCACACATGCCTTGCTAGTGTGTGAGTGACCAACCCACTTATTCCAGTCAATCTCTGGGAAATTAAAATCCCCCATTATAAGACACTCTGATTTACAGGCCCATTCTATTTCCCTTCTCAACTGCTCATTATACTCATCAGATTCATTAGGCCTATAACACACACCTACTCTCGTTTTTCCTTTCCCAGTGCTTATGTCATGCCAAACAGACTCAACATTGTATTGTCCACCAACATCAATTGGATGCACTTCCTTAGATTTTATGTGTTTCTTAACTAACAACATAACCCCTCCTCCCTTCCTGTCCTGTTCATCCTTCCTGTACACATTGTACTCCCAAAATTCCAATTCTGCACTGTTTATATCTTCGTGACACCATGTCTCTCATATATGCCAACAGTATTTGCCTTTGATGTCTTGATCAGCACTTCACACTCATCAAATTTATTAACTATACTCCTAGCATTGGTGTACATGCAAGTATACATGTACCTGTTTCTACTCTTAGTTACCTTAACACAGCCCATATATTTACTTGTTCCACTATGACTCCCAACAGTCCTGGATATCCCTACTGCCTTGCTTTCCAGGCTGCTTCTTATTTCAATAGAAGCAGTGCAAGAATCACTCTCACTTCTGCCAGCAGCTACTATTAGTCTGTGTATCTCCCTCAAGCTAGCTCCCTCCGACCCATATAACTGTGCCTTGATAGCATTGGCAAATATTTTTGCAGCCTTTCTATTTAAGTGTATCCCATCCCTGTAGATGCAGTCTCTCCTCTTAACAAGCACAGACCAGGCTGAGAAAAACTTTACCCCTTGAGCTTTGCACAATCTCTCCAGGGCTGAATTGATCGACAAGGCTCTCATCATATACTCCCTCTTATCGTGTCTGCGCAGAATTGCAGACACTCTCATATATGCCAACTTGATATCAATGGTTCCACTGTTGATGATCCTGCTCAGACGGCAAACAAACAATGAGTATTTTGCATCTACATTCACACATGATTAAGGTTTGAAAATGGCAGAAGGTTATCAAATTGTAGCAGAGTGCTTAATGATTTTGTAATAACTGAGAGCAAAGTGGAGGAGAAATTGTTGAAGTTAAACATAAGAAATTCACCTGGGGTGGATGGGATCTATCCACTTATATTAGAGGCGGCGGCAAAGCAACTAAGCAAACCCTTAGCCATAATTATGAGAGCATCCTTGGACTCAGGGGTGGTCCCCACGGACTGGAGATATGCAAATGTATCCCCAATTCACAAATGGGGATCGAAGGGTAACACGAGTAATTACAGACCAGTTAGTTTAACTTCTATTCCAGGTAAAATAATGGAATCACTGGTTAAAGATGCATTGCAGGATCATCTAGACAAGACTGCAGCAATAATTCAGACAAGGCATGGGTTTGTTAAGGGAAAGTCTTGTCTGACAAATTTGATAGGATATTATGATGTGGTTGCAAAGGAACTAGATGCAAAAAATAATTTTGATATCATATATTTGGATTTCAGGAAAGCTTTTGGCACTGTTGCGCATGGAAGACTATTTTACAAATTGGAGCAGAATGGTATTAAGGATAAGTTGCTACAATGGATAAAAGGATGGTTGAGTGGGAGAAGACAGAGGGTGGTAATTAATGGGTGCAGCTCTTCTGGGACTAATGTTATTAGTGGAGTCCCACAGGGTTCGGTGTTGGGTCCTCGGTTGTTTGGTATATTTATCAATTATATCGATGAAGGTATATCATGCTGTGTCGACGTTTGCAGATGATACAAAGGTTGGCAGGGTTGTTAATGACAGTAATGGAAGTGTGCTACTGCAACAGGATCTAGATAATTTGGGTAGATGGGCTAAGAAATGGCAACTGAAGTTTAACCTTGACAAATGCAAAGTACTGCATATGGGTAGAAGTAACCCCAGAGAAACGTAATAACTGTGTGGTACTACACTTAAGGTGGTAGAAAATGAAAAAGACCTGGGAGTAATTGTGCAGTCAGATATGAAGTTTTCTGAGCAATGCAGACAGGCTGCCAGGGCAGGTCATGGGGTTTTGTCAATGATATATAGGAATTTTGCTAGCAAGAAAAAGGAGGTGATTGTCCCTATGTATAAGGCAATGGTCAGGCCACGCCTTGAGTACTGCATACAGGTCCGAAGGGCTCATTTTAGGGAAGATGTCGATTTGCTTGAGCGTGTACAGAGAAGGGCAACAACATTGGTGAGGGGAATGAAGGGATCCTCTTACCAAGAGAGGCTAAAGTTCTGCAAATTGCACTGGCTGGAGACTAGGCACCTGCACGGTGATCTGATTGAGGTGTATAAGGCCTTGAATGGGTTGAGCATGCTGAATTCTGATGGGATCCTTCCACTTGTTCAGATTACGAACCTGGGTATAAATTCAAATTAAGAAAAGACAGATGTAGAATAGATATGCGGAAATTTGCCTTTAGCCAGCGGGTGGTTAATTGCTGGAACAAACTTCCATCTGTCATTGTGGAAGTTGATAGGTTAAATAAATTTAAGGAGGAATTGGTCAGGCATTTGGAGGGAATGGTGTGATTTTTTTTTTTTTTTTTTTGGCTGATGCTGCATAAGCTCATACACTTGCTTTCTTGCATCACATGCCACCACTACTACTGCTATTTTCAAATTCATCCCTAACTCACGGCTTTTTTTCAGCATTGACTTGTACTTGTTAAGTAATTCTGCCGGTCACCTACTCTTAATATCATTAGTGTCAACGTGTACAACAATATCACCCTTTGTGCCTGTAAAATACATCTGCTCTACAACGTCATCAACCTTTGCCCCAGGTAGACATACCCACGTCCTGTTCAACCTATCCTTTTTGCACAATGTTCCCCATTTCCCTGACAATAGAGTCACCAACAACAACTAGTTCCTTTGGGACCAGCACATTATGCCTTGGGGGTTCCGCTGTGTTGCATGGTGTTGAAGTGCAAGCTCTGGCTTTGATTTGGGCAGCTGAGTGCTTGATGGGCCCCTCAATTTAAATCCTTCGAGGGCATCCACTCTGTCCTTCAAGCTCTCATATAAGCCCATAACAACGCTGAGTTGGCACCTGATTTCCTTGCACTCCTTACATCGTGCACACACAAAGACATTCCCTTTGGCAATATCATGCCCCATTCCTGATTGCTCCGCAAACATCAAACAAGCAGTGTATTTCAAAAGACTGATACAGAGGACAAACACACTGCCTGCACAATTACTCCCAGGTCTTTTTCATTTTCTACCACCTTAAGTGTAGTACCACACAGTTGGTACGTTTCTCTGGGGTTACTTCTACCCATATGTAGTACTTTGCATTTGTCAAGGTTAAACTTCAGTTGCCACTTCTTAGCCCATCTGCCCAAATTATCTAGATCCTGTTGCAGTAGCACACTGCCATTACTGTCATTAACAACCCATTTAAATGAGTAGAGAAAGACCAGTAAACAATGGGCTTTCTTTACAAACCATGAAAACACTTTCCATAACCAAATCAAAAATGAGAATAAAACCCCAACATGAACAACCATTACCATGTTTTTAGAACTCCACCACATGTATTGTAATTTCAAGAACCAACCATTGTCACAGTGAAAAATTTATATATTTATTGATCCTCATCATTAGACCTTTTCAACTCTGTGTCCTTTGAGGTTAACTACTTAAAAAAAGTAATTAATTTTCCAATACTCTGTATTTGCAGAAATGTAATGAAATTATAAAATGATATAAGATGGCTTCATATTTTATGGTGACAAAAATGCAAATAGTTGTATTCTAAGATAAAAGAGAGGGGTAAAAAAAAAAAGCAAAAGAACTTTAGGACAAGAAAATATAAATATGAAAATAACTTACTGTATGCTTTTTGGCAAAAAGTTCCTTTAGAATTCCATTACAATATTTTAGCTGTTCTGATAGCTTTCCTTTCTTTGGCTTTGTAATATTTTGCTGGAAGGATAAACAAGGTTTTGAGCAAATGTGAATAGTTTGAAAAAACAATGGCATGTGTGCAGTGTTTTTAAAGCAATTTCAGGCATATATAAATTTTTTTTTTTAGTCACTGATGAACTAATACTATTAGTAAATATCAGCAAAACACTGACAACTAAAAAATAGCAATACAAAACTTTGTGGACGGAAAACATCATGTTCATACAAGAGCACATTCCAAACACCCACATAGAGATGCAATTAGGAGGCTTCAGCAGATCAGCAATATTGACCAAAATGTAAAATGCTGAGGATCAAGTGGCACTGGGGTCTCCTTCAACTCTGTGTTAGTCTCACTGCGAAGACGGTACAGTACTTCTTCACAGTGTACAGGCAGAGATGAAGAGTGTGGTGTGGGTTTATGAAGAATACTGTGTGGGGTATGTTGGAGTACTGTTCCTCTGGCCATTTAGCCACAGAGTTGATAGTGCCCACAGTTATGAATGCAGTTTATAACAAAAGTCAACAATTACATGCATTTTTTAACATATTCACTGCCTGCCTGATGCACGCACACACACACACACATCAAAGTTTTTCATTGATCTGAATGGGAAAAAAAAAAAAAAAAAAAAAAAAAATCAACCTGACTTTAAGAACCATTTTTCTTACAGTTGCTGTACAAAAAAAAAACTATTTCTGCCAAGCATCCTTTACCAGATACTAACTAGTTCAGCCACAGTGAGAAGAAAGCACCAAAAAAAAGTGTCTGCCTTCTACAATCTAGAAAAGATTCAAGCCTATGACTGTTGAACTCTGTGCATGAAAGATAGACTGCAGGTGGCAGAAAATACATTAATGTACAAAAGCATCTTCTGTGTAGGTGTGTATGCGTGCAATAAGTATAACAATGGGGTGAAAAGTTAAGCGGTAATTGAGAGATAAAAATACAAATAAAAATAATACATTTGCACCTGAGTATGCAAAGCATACAAAAGTTTATATATATATGGTAAAATTAATAAGTCTGTTGAAAAGTGCAAATATGGATGCATAAATTACACAAAATGCCGAAACTAATAGGACAGCAAAAATTGGAGATGTTGAAGGCATAAGAAAGAGAGAGAGAAAGAATGTGAATATCCTATATCATATAAGGAATTAAGCAAAATTATAGGTTGAACTGGATAGCCAATTAGAGAGAAGGGAACTGTAAAGTAAAAATGATCAAATTAATAAATATATGGAGTAATAGCAAGCATCAGATAAGAGTGGGAAATTTTGTTTATAAGTCCAAGAAAGGGGTAAAAAAATTATAAAATTAAAATCTGACATTAGCTAAAAATAACTATTGATACATAATCAGGTATTTCATCAGGGGACTACACCTGATCATGTATCAAAAACTGCATTTTTATACTTGTCCATACCTGTGTAAGAAAATTAAATTTAAGAATAAAACTAAGTGAGAGCAAATAGGGAGGTAAAGCATTTGCGATATCTAAAGGACTAGATAGATCTCACCCATTACAGGACAGGATTGGAGAAGGTACAGTGTAGGAAACTTACAAAAAAGCTAATTTTTTTTTTCATATTATTTTGGTGTCAGTGTTTTTTTAATGCTTGATGCAAAACAGATCCAGAAAGAATCCTGGATCTGTTTTGCCTTTGTATGAAAGGTGCTTTTGCCTTTGACTTCTTATAATTTATTAGATTAACTGTTGTTGGATTTTGCCGAAACAAACTCCAAGCTTTATTTTTTGCTTTTGCATTCCTCATTCCACCAATAATTATAATGCTTACGACCCGGGGGATTTGATAGTGGTATCGTGTCTTTTAGCCACAATTAGGAGATGTGACGTGATGTATTTTGTCACATCGATAGGCTGGAGACAGATGTTTTCCCCATCAAAAGATATTGATGACTGGAATTTTGCCCAGTTTGCTCGGGAAAATTTCCATTTTCTGCAGGGTTGAACTGGAGAAGTCTGTGCTATTAATAGGTTGCATATGATTGGGAAGTGATCACTACCCATTGGATCATTTAAAACATACCACTCTACGGTCAGGACCAGTAATGGAGAACAAATGGAGAGATTGCTGAAGTATGTCCATTTGGGAGCTGAACGTGAGTGTGTGTGCCAGTATTGAGTACGGTGAGGTTTAGTGCCTCTATAAAGCTCTCAATGAGTCGACCTTGTCTATCTAATTTAGGATCACCCCATAAGGGATGGTGCCCACTGAAGTCCCCTAACATATAGAAAGGTGGAGGTATCTATATAAGGAGGTCTTCAAGATCTTTTAAACAGTAAGTATGGTTTGGTTGTAAGTAGATTGATACTAGTGTTATTCCAATATGGAGAGTTATACGTACAGCAACAGCTTCTATTTCAGTTTGAAGTGGAACATGTTTAGCTGGGATCTCTGAATTTATCAGGATCGCTACACCACCACGGGCAGCATTGGTTGTATTATAATCCCTTTGATAAAGGCAATAGTTCTTTATTGAAGGAGAAATTTGCAATGTTAAGTAAGTTTCCTGAAGATAAATGGCAACTGGAGAAAATCAATTAATTAGATCTTGGATATAGTCTGCATTGCAACAAAAGCCTCTGCAGTTCAATTGCAAAATACAAGGCATTACTTGTGTTTAGTTGATGGAGATGATTTCGACTGCTTTTTGAAGGTGACTGGTTTATGACACTACCAATTTTTGTTTGTCTTTTTTTTTTGGAAATCTGGCCGACCAGTGTCCATTTCTTCTTCTTCGGCATGGATTTCTAAAATAGGATCTTGCTGTATAGATCTGCCATCTGTCTGTGTCCATGGTTGTGTCCTGAATATTTTTCATAGCATTTGAGTTTGTAATACAAGATGTGGTAGCAATCACTGGTGGAGGAGATACCACTGGTATTTTCAGAGGTGTATTATTTGCTTGGTCTGTGGTCTTGGAGTGTTGCTTGCATACAGTTGGTTGTATCTCAGAGAGGACATTTCTAGCCCAATCAGAAACTGATTTATTAGTAGGGACTGTGACATCAGTTTGAACGGAGACTGCTTGATATTTTTTTACAGCATTTGCATAGGTAATATTTTGGTTTATAGTTGGTGCAACTAGTTTTCTTGCTTCTTGGTAACTGACTTTGTTCTCAGCCTTGTATTTTGCTATTTTTTTTCTCGGTTTTCCACTTTTCACATGTCTTGGAATATGCATGGTGGTTGCCTTTGAAATTTGGGCATGCCATTTTTGTAGCTGTACAGTCATTTTGTATATGGTCTGAGGACCCACAGTTGGGGTAGACAGGAATTCCTCTACATACAGTTTGAGAATGCCCATACTTTTGGCATTTATAGCATCTTAAAGGGTTGGGAATGTATGGGCGAATGCTACAAAATAAATAACCTGCTTTTACACAGGAGGGTAAGTTTGGCGTATTGAAGGTAAGAATAATATTTCTGGTAGGTGTCAGTTGATTATCTTTTTTTAATCATTCTTTTTGCTTCAATTACATTCTGTCCCTGCAGTTCTTGAGTTATTTCTTCCTCGGTGACATTTAATAAATCCCAACTAGATACGACACCCTTAGATGAATTTAGGGTTGCATGAGGAGATATTTTTACAGGAATTCCAGCAAAGCTTGTTAGTTGTAGAAGCTTTTCAGAATGTCTTTGATTCATGGTTTCTATAAGTAAGTCTCCTGATTGCAGTCTCTTCACCTTCATGGTAGATCCTGCAATACCCTCCAGATGTTTCTGTATAACAAAGGGAGACAATTTACTCATAGGCTGGTTATTGAGAGAGTGGTGGAAAATTAAGAAAGATGAGCAAGGTTGCTCCATCCGATCAGTCTTCAATCTCTTTGGGTTGTTGTTATTGATGTCAATATGGTCTGTATTTGCCATGTTTGCTCCTTTTCGCCCTTGGCAAGAGGACTTTTCTGCCGAGCTTTCCCGGCATCGCCACGGGGAGGCAGGAGCAGCGCCACAAGGAGGCCAAGCAGTTAGAAAGGTTAGTTGTTAGTAAAGAATATATATATATATATATATATATATATATATATATAACAAAAAAGAAAGGTGAATTTCCTTTCTCTGCCCTTACTTGACACTTTACAAGTATAGAACTGATTTATGATAAATGAACTGCTGACAGAAAACAATATAGCTTAAAAAGAAGTTTTATCTCTGAGAAAAATCACTGTTTGATTCGCACTAGATATGCTTGACCTCGAATTCGCTTGGCACCCGGGACCAAGCAAAGCTGAGTGTCTTTTCAACACTACTTTGATAGTCATTTATTCTCCCTTTGCTGACACATCTGCCTCATTTGTTTAATTGCTTACTTCCCTGTCACATGGGCACAGTTCACTTTGACCAATTTATCCCCCCCCCTCCACACACACACTTGGGATTACGTCAACCGATATAAATATACAGAGAACTATTGGCTCATTTCTTTGGTCTCCCATACAACCCTACATTCCCTACACTCTGCTAATTTCGTCAAGTCCAGTCTGATCCTACAGTAAGTTGTCAATACCTGACTTTATTCTTTCATCTTAAGTTTACTTTGTTTATTTTCAAACTGGGCATTTTGCCCTCTTTCAAACTTTCACTCATTTTTTCTTTGACAGAATTTATCAGTTTAAATTTTATCATAATTCTTGCATTTTACTTTTATTTATTTATTTTTGAATTATATTCTTGTTATTCCTTCCTTTTTGGTCTCTGTCGGGTTGGCTATGTTGTATATGCTTCGTACATATGCATCGTAAAAGAAACAGAAACCTTGCTTATTGCTGTGGTTCCTTCAGTTTTGGCCGCTGGCCCCTTGAAGACGCAGTTAAAATCTCAGGACCTACATCATTAAGTATTATTTTATTACTTTCAGTTATTTTTATGTTAATCTTAATTTTATTATTTATTTTCAGGTAATCTGCTTTTATTATGCAGGTTCTTAATTTATTCCATTGTAATTACACTTGACAGGTCAGCAACCTTACTCAATACACTTATCAAATACATTTGTCTATATTTCATTATGGTTGCTGGGTATTTCTGCTATAACTAGTAGTCCTGGATCATAATCAGATTTATTAATTAATTTTTGTCATTTCTTTTTTAGACGTTCAGATTTATCACTACATCCTATTAGTTTTATTTATATCACACACACAGCGGATTCCGGTTATTTGGGCCAACTGTTAATGGGGGGGGGGGGGGGGAGAACACAGTGGATTCCGGAAATTTGGGACAAATCTTAAAGAACAGAACCTAATTGAGAAAATAGCCAGGGTTTCCTTCACTTAATTGGGACAACATGCTGTTTTATTGAGGCAGGAGACTGCAGCAGTCAAGAATATCCCCCCCCCCCAAATTGTCTCCAACTGAACCACGTGGTCTGGTCAAAGACAATCGTAAGCACATCATAAATTGCAATAAATAGGAGCTGGTTAACGTGATCATTGGTTAGTAGAATCAGTCACTTTATAGAATAAAATTGCAAAAAACCAATTCAAATAATTAAAATGCACTACACTTTCACTGTTATCATGTTTAGTTATAAGACTCAATTTTACACACCTTTGTGATATTTTTCTAAAGCGCATTTCTCAAGGTCACAACCACAAAACAATAAAAACAATTTGCAGTTTCCGGTTTATTGGGCTTTTCTGTTAGTGCAATCTATTATAAATGGTTACTAAACTCAATCTTATTGCATTTGCGATAACACAGATAGGTGGAATTCTGTGTTTTTACGTTATTATGGTGTTTCCCCCTTCACTAACACTTTCAATCATATAAAAGACATCTATAAATTTTCAGAATCTTCACTTCATACCTATTTTTAAGCTTCGTAAAGTTGTAACTCCATATCTCACTTGCGAATATCGTGTTAGTTGCAATTTGTGAATGCCGTGTTCTTTGTTATTGATTGCTTATCTTTTTTTATTGTTTTAAACTTCACAACAAAAAAAAAAAAAAAAAGTCAGTGAACAGAAATATCAATTAGTTAGCATGTACATTAAAGTATTATTTAAGTTATGCACGTAAGCGTAAATTTATTTTTATTTTGGCAGCCTGCACAAAATATTCTTCCAATTTTCATATATCACTTAATTTTGTTAATTGGTAAGGTAATAAAGTGTAAATTTGTGCTTAATATATTTTTACTTTAATATCCTGGAGATAATATTCCTCCTGTTTTTGCTTATTGGACTCGCCATTTAATAGAATTAAAATTCAATCCACACACTTGAACAAAATGTGTTTACTTCATATTGTATAGTGAACAGTATTTTATTATGAAGACTCCATCGTAATGTGATTTGATGGTACATTGAATCATCCAATGCAAGAGGCCCACTGTATTTTTACCTATTTGAAAGTGTAAATTTGTGCTTAATATATATTTTAACTGTAATAGCCTGAAGATAATATTCCTCCTATTTTTGCTTATTAGACTCGCCATTTAATAGAATTAAAATTCAATTCACAAACTTGAACACAATGTGCTTGCTACATATTGTACAGTGAACAGTATTTTATTAAAGAGAACCCATTATGATGTGATGGTACATTGAACCAATCATAATGCAGAGGTCCACTGTATTTTTACCTATTTGTGTAAAACTTTGCATCATTGGCTTACATCAGAACCTTCGGGCTCATTTTCAGGGCGGGTGCTTAATCGGGCCAAATTGCACTAGTCCCAATGTTGTAGTAGTAATCAAGGTGTGTGACGCAAGAAAGCAAGCTTATGTAGCATCAGCCGGGAAAAAAAAAAAAAAAAAAACATTTCGCCCATCCATTCCCCCTAAACATTTGTCCAGTTCCCCCTTGAATTTATTTAAGGTATCAACTTCCACAACGACAGATGATGAAAGTTTGTTCCAGCAATCAACTACTTGCTGGTTTAAGGCAAATTTTCGCACATCTATTCTATAACTGTTTTTCCTTGATTTGAATTTATGGCCCCTCAGATATATAATCTGAGCAAGAGGAAGAATTCCATCAGAATTGAGCCATTCAAGACGTTATATACCTCAATCAGATCACTTCGCAAGTGCCTAAGTCTCCAGACGCTGAATTTGCAGATCGTAGACCTTTCTTAGTAAGACCACCCTTTCATTCCCCTCATCAATCTTGTTGCCCTTCTCTGTACTCCCTCAAGCAACTCTACATCCTTCCTAAAATAAGGCCTACAGACCTGTACGCAGTACTGAAGGCGTAACCTGACCATTCCTTTATACAAAAGGATAATCACTTCGTTTTCCCTACCGGCAAAATTCCTCTATATTATCAATGATACCCCATGACCTGGTCTAGCAACCTGTCTGCACTGCACAGAAAATTTCATATCTGTTACTGTTATTAACAATCCCGTCAGCCTTTGTATCATCTGAAAATTTCGATATTAAGCCTGATACCTTCATCAATATCATTAATAAATAAAACAGCGGGCCCAACACCGAACACTGGGGGACCCCACTAATAACACTAGTCCACGAAGAGCAGTGTCCATTGATTACCACTCTGTCGTCTCCCACTAAACCATCCTTTTGTCCATTGTAGCAACTTGCCTTTTATGTCATACTGCTGCAATTTGTACAGTAGTCTTCAATGGCCAACAGTGTAAAAAGCTTCCCCGAAATCCAAGTATATGTTATCGAAATTATTTTTTCCATCCAGGTCCTTTATAACCACATCATAGTATCCAATCAAATTTGTCAGACAAGACTTTCAGATGCCATGATGTGTCGAATTATTACTGCAGTCTTATCTCGATGATCCTGCATTGCATCTTTCACCAGTGACTCCATTATTTTCCCCCAGAACAGAAGTTAAACTTACTGGCCTGTAATTACTCGTGTCACCCTTACCACCCCTTTGTGAATTGAGGATACATTTCCACATCTGTCCATGGGGACTTCCCCTGATTCCAAGGATGCTCTCATAATTATGACTAAGAATTTGCTTACTTCCTTTGCCACCACCTTTTATATAACTGGATAGATCCCATCCACCAGAGGTGCCTTTCTTATGTTTAACTTCAACAATTTCTCCTCCACTTTGCTGTCAGTTATTACAAAATCATTACCCACTCTGTTACAGTTTGATAAACTTCTAGCATTTTCCTCCCTTAATAACTCGTGTGAATGTAGATGCAAAATACTCATTCAGATTATCAGCTATCTGAGCAGGATCATCAACAGTCAAACCATAAATATCAAGTGGACCTATCTAATTCATCCCCTTCCTTCTAGAGTTTATATAACTAAAGAAGTCCTTGCTGTTTTTCTTAGCATCCCTTGCCAACGATTTCTCGAAACACCTTCGTTAGGCAAACGAGAATTTCTCGTTAGGCAAACGCCTTCGTTTGCCTAACTTCCTTTGTGACTTGATTACAGACTAGCTTATAACTATATCATAGGCTTCTGTGTCACCTGATAATTTATATGCATCTCATGCATTTTTCTTCTCTGACATGAGTCTTATTAGTTCATCTGACATTCATTTAGGCCTAAACCTTGAACAGTATTTCTTAATTGGTATGAAAAGCCCAGCAGTTTCCATGATTACTTCCTTGAATGCTTCCCATTTAGAATTTGCTGCTGGTAACATCATCAGTTGGTCCCACTGTATACAAATTAGAAACTATCAGAGACCACCATAGTCAATCTTTACGGGAGCAAAAACCCTTCCCTTTACCCCTGATGGTAGTAATATCTAAGTAAATCCCACATCAGTACACTGTGATCACTGCCACCTAGTGGTTTCTTTATCTGCAAATTCTTAATGCATGAATAATCACTGCTGATAACCAGATCAAGAGTATTACTCTGTGGTTGCCTTCTAACATGTTGCTGTAGAAAACAATCATCCAATAAAGCCACAAAAGTCTTTTTTTACTTTCCCAATGCATCACAGCAAACTCAACATTCCATTGAACATCTATGTCAACTGGATGCACTTCCTTAGATTTTGTGTTTCTTAACTAACAGCATATCCCCTCCTGCCTTCCTATCCTGTCTATCCTTTCTGTACACATTGTACTGAGCAAATTCCAATTCTGCACTGCTTATATCTGTGTGACACCATGTCTCTGATATCCCAACATTGTGTACCAAATAACTGGAATCCAGTGTGTGGGGAGGAGGGGGGGCTAATAGTAATATTAACTCTGAAGTAATTATGTTTGCCAACTTTTTAATAACATCAAATATAGGAGGAAAAAACTTTTTCATAATAACAAGTACTATAAACTGTAATGATTTTTTATTTTGTTATAAATATGTGTCTTTTGGTTACCATCAAAATGAAAAATGGACCTATGCAAGCTTTACATTATCGTCCCTCAGTAATGATAATTAAGAAAAACAATATAGTTACATATTAACATCACATTGTTTGCCATACTTCAGAGAGCAAATAAGCTGATACTTTTATGTGAAAAATTTGAATATAAAAGCACCAAACAATGAGCTGTAAATTTATTTATAGACTTAAATATACTTTAAATATTTAAATTTATGTACTTTAATTATTGTTGGCATTTCTCATACTGGAAACATCTCAACTGCAGTGTGAACTTTATACTGAGAGAATCTAGTTATCCACTGATGAAGGGATAACAATCTCTTGAAATGGTAGGGCAATGATACTCAGTGAAAATAAATAGCAGTATACTTTGCATGTACTGGAAGTGTAAGAGCATGACTCATGATATGCTTTCCAATATGAGATGTACCATATTTGATGCTTTTATTATGGAACCTTTGATTTTCTAATATAATCATGTATTCCAATTATGCAATTGCACTATTTTATATTAAAAAGCAAAACTTATTGAAATTGAAGAGGCCTGTGGTACTGGGTTCCATAGATGAATAAAGAAATTCAGTACCACCAGTGAGAATGGTAACTAAGTTTTCAATAATAAACAGTAACTAAAATTAAGTAATTAACAGGAGCTTTTGAGGTTTAAGTATCTCTCTGTAGGCTGTGTGAATGCATAGATAAAATATAAAATATGAAACGTTACGAATGGAATGTGCAGAGATGGTCATGTTGAGTAAAAAGAGAGTGTGCATGAGGATGTGTGAATGTTAAAGCATCACAGTGTAGAACTATTGCAGATGCTGGTGATTATTGTAGATGCTGGGTGTGTACATGGAACGAGTGCCGGCATTTCTTATGCTGTAACACTACAGACCCCATAAGTGGGTGTAGCCACACATCTCTATTGTGGTTAAAAATGCTACAACTAGATATGCGCAGGGACTCAAGCCACAGTCGTTGATGGTAGCGGCAGGATTGGCCAACCACCTCAGTATCATGTCTGGGAATGAGGTCGTGTTGCATCGACCAATAATGCTATGCAACTGCAGTGTGCCGAGTTAGCTAATCAAATGATCCTTTCATGTTCAGAGAGGTAGTCCTGGAGCTGTGTGGCAGTTCCCCCACATAGAAGCTGCCACAATTGTGGAATGTGATGCAGTATATCGCACTGCTGCATAAAAGATGGGGGACAGGTATCTTTACCCTTGAGACAAGCAACCGAAATCCTCTACTGGGAAGTTGCAGGCACTTTATCTGGTACCCATGTAAGATCTTAGAAATGTGATCTGAAGCACCCGGGTGATACAGAATGTAAGCAGTAGATGTCTCATCGTTGGGGGGGGGGGGCTTGGACTTGTAGGTTGCACTTGTCCAAGACACAGGTGGGATAGCCACAGTTGGTGAGGTAAGCTCTTATCTTAGAAACTTTGTTGCACCTGGCATCCATAGAGCTGGAATGACTCCAGGCCAGGAGAACAGTGCAAGTGCAGTACTGAACAGGTGGTAGGATGCATGCGCTGACCTACAATTGGTAAATTGGCCAGAGCACATGGGCTTTCAGTATACCGAAGTTTCCAGACACGAGCCTATGCTCTTCTCCAGAACAACCAGGAGGGAAAGGATGTAACTCACTTTAATTCTATTATGAACAGGATGAAGGGAGATAGGAAGTTGAGATGTTGTGTTTGTGTCTCTGAACCTCAGGGGATAATAGTGAAGACGTCATTGACGTATCAACACCAGAGGGTGGAGGGGACCGGCAAGTTCAGGAATAGTCCTATGTAAAGTCACATAACAGTCATATGGCATAGTACAACATGCTGGCAGGCAAACCATTTCTTGAATGTCAAAAAAAAAAAAAGAACCTTTCCTGCAGAAACCAAGACTTTTTTTTTTTTTTTCTCTCTCTCTCAGTGTTGCTGATGACATAGGCTTCCAAACATAGCTTTGTTGCTTACTTACTCTCTGGGTCGAAATGAAGTTGTCTCATCTGCCACTATCACCTTGTGCAGAACCTCGCCATCTATTGCATCTCCTAACAAACCTCCATGCAAACGTGTTGTTGCTCAGGTCATGAGTAGTCTTGGAACCCAGTGTACGCAAACCTATGTCATATGTAAATGGTCACAGAAAACACAGTGCGTGCTTCCTACTGATATATGATGATCTTCTCTCATGATTACAGAAGCAGTGATTATGGTTTCTGTGGTGATACCAGTAGTTGGAGTAAAATATGCACTGCTGATTTTTGTGATTGAATCATGTCCATCTTTAAACATTTTAAAACACTTGTGAGGTGTGCTATATGCACACCTCACAGGTGAAGCAGAGTCATGTCATTGTTACATAGGCAAAACTGAACAGACACAAACTTGACAGACTGCCAAGGTCACTACATGAACATAAGTTAACTGCACAATTGCTATATAATGCAGCTTGGTTTGGTCTTAAATTCCTCAGCTGCTAGAAATGGCAAGCAGTATGGCTATTCTTAAAAATAATTATTATCATTCTCTATTGAACAGCCCTCATATCTCTGTGATCCACACACACACACACACACACACACACACACACACACACACACACACACACACACACACACACACACACACACACACTTCAGATGTTTGGACATTAATTAAAAAAGAAAACAGCATACTAATGAAAATTTGAGAATTTTCATTAGTCCCCCCAAGAAATCTATAGTTGCCATGCAACAACTTCCAATCTTTTGTTATTTACCATTCATTTTTGCAAGTTGCCTCTTGCAACTAGCACAATACTTCCGTACAACTTTCTTTATTCAGAGTGAAATCTTGGGAAGTGAATTTACAGTGCACAATAGCACGTGGTAAAAAATATTTCTAAATCGTTTTTCTTTCCCTTTTAACCTGTGTTGCTGAATTTCTTTTATGGCTCCAGATGTGGGAAATAAAATGATTCACATTTTGTTTGACAGTTATAGAAAAAACACCAAGTTTCATCCCTGGCAATGATACTCTAGGGGCAACAGATTGTTATCAGATGCTGTTTTGAGAGTGGTGCAAATTTTAATCTACTCAATGCAATGAGTGTCAATAAGTATCTGGGACACTAGATGCTGAACAGTGCAACATATGTTCAAATCTTCGCTTAAAATTCAACCTTTGGAAAGATTTTACATGTATGGTCTGTGTGAAATATTTAAAGTATCTGCAAGTTTATCAGCAGTCCCACAACAGTTTTGACACATAAACTGATTGGCTTACATTTCCAGTGTGCAAATTTCGATATTTCAGGCATATGAACAGTTAAACTTCCAGCATGGTCATATCTGTTAAACTTTCTCTTCTCTCTTTATATATGTATGTTTGAATGGTATCTATTTATGATACCATTCAAACACAGCAGTATAAGACAGATAAACCTATCTATAAACCTGACACACCATATCCAATGTTTCTGAAGTAATTTTCCCTAAGAGCTAGCAAAATCTGATGTTTTTTTTTTTTTTTTTTTTCAAATTTTTTATACTCAGAAATAGTAATAAAATAAATGCACTTCAGATACACATGGAATTTACATATACACTAAATAACAGCTTCTAGATGCTGGGTGAAACTTGCAATTTGACGACAGCAAAGCATTCAGCTTTTCTTGACTGCAGTGCTGTGTGGACATTACGGGATGGCCACAGCATAGAAGGCAAAAGGGTTGAAATTAATGGTTACTCTTCAGAATAAGCTACTGGGATAAGTGGGGTTCCCCTCATGAATAGGTGATGTGGCTGCTGCTGTTTCTGATTTTCTTAAATGACACTTATGAATAAATACATGGCATACTAAAATTGTGAAGACTAGTGTGGTAAATAACCAATACCAGGCTGCACTCCTTTGTGGCAACTTGGAATCAGGAATGGTCGGATAAGTGGTGGCTATCTTTTAATGTTGGAAAATGCAAGGCTTAACGATATATATATATATATATATGGCAATTGTAAATCACACCTGGAATAATGCGTCCAAGTCTGCAGGTCAGTCATTCCTAAAAGAGACATTGGCATCTTTAATTTGCCAATCAACTATCTCACCAAGTACTGCCTGGTGACAGTGGTAAAAGTGTACCCATATGAGGTTAGACTGAATAGGTGGGCTACAGAGCCTTGTAACTAGGTACCTAACAAGGAATGTGACTGGTTTAAGACTGTGAGAAAGGAATCAAGTATATTGTGTGAAACGAATTACAAGTGATGAAAACTTTTAAAAATTGTACACTTGGCTCTGTTATTTATGCAAATTTAAATGGGTTAAGTCACTAAATAGAAATTAGACAAAACACAAAGCTAGTTCCTAACAATATATTAAATAATATTGCTTTCTTGTCAGTGTTTCAAATACAACTTTGGGTATCCCTTATAGGAACACAGTTGAGCAGGTCTCCCTAAAGAAGAAAATTTGGAAGAGACCTGTTACCTGCTAACTATGACTTGAATAACAGATACCCAAAATTGGATCAAAAACATTAACAAGAAAGCAATATCATTTATTATTAATGGGCTTTCCTTTTGATATGAAGTAAGTATAGGTCTTTTGTTTAATTTCAGGAATCAATAAACCGTTTAAAACTGCATAAATAACATGGAGTGAACATAATGGAACAGGCCTACGCGCTCTGGATTCATTAAGAAATTTATTATAGTTACACACAGAGCGTACAAATAAAGAAGAAATATATAAGCTTTCGGCTATATGGTAGCCTTCATCAGAATTAAAAATACATGAATGGCAGTTGGAATAGAGATGTGCACTGCCAGGTGCGTGAGACGCGAGGTTTAATTGTTTGTTGACGTTTGTGGCTGTGACGCATGATGACGTGGCCAGCGTTTGTCCAATGATAGAACTACTGACTCTGTGATCGGGTTGACTTGGCAACCACTGTTCGTTCAAGGATTTATCCGAAGATTTTATATTTAACGATTCCAACCAGGTACGCTTTAGGTAATGGTGGGATCTGTCTACCACCACGACATCGCGGTGGGTGGGTCGATGTCGTGGTGGGTTGTCCAGACATGCTCGGCGATAGCTGAGTGTTCTACATCCGCTAAACGGATCGCTCTTTTGTGCTCCGAGAGACGTTTCTCGAGTCGACGTCCAGTCTCTCCAAAGTAGCAGCTAGTGCAGTCACGGCAAGAGATGCGATAAAACCAAACCGCTCTGCAGAAGGGTGGGGACAGGTGTTTTCACGTTGGAAATGAAAGAACGCAGTTTCTTGCCTGGGAGTTGGATGCACTTTATCCCGTGTGTTCTCAGGATTCTACCGATCTGTTGTGACAGGTTGGGGTAGTATGGGATAAATGCCCTCGTGGATGGCTCGTCACTGTTGGTGTTGTAGCTGGTCGTCACGATGTCACGTGTCTGTAGATCACACCTGTCGAGGACGTCAATGGGGTAGCCACACCTCGTAAGGTCTACTTTGACCCTGGTGATCTCTTTGCGTCTTTCATCAGCGGAGCTGGGGTGTGTCCAGGCGCGAGTAAGCAAGGTTCGGGCAGTGGAGAGGAGGTGGCCTCGCGCGTGTGCTGACCGGAAGTTTGTAAACTGGCCAGCACACATGGGCTTTCGATAAACTGTAGTCCTCAGGTACGTGTCTTCACGTCGGACAAGTGTATCTAGGTATGGTAAAGAGTTGTTCGACTCCAGCTCAATCGTGAATTTTATGAAGGGCGATAGTGAGTTGAGGTATGATAGAAGTCGCTGACCTGAGTCTCTAGGGATGACCACGAACACATCGTCAACATAGCGACACCAAAAGGCAATGTGATCTGGTGCGTCCCTCTAACTCCTCCATCACGATGTTTGCTGTGACTGAGCTGACAGGGGAACCCATGGCCGTGCCATGTATCTGCTGGTAGACTGAGTCATTAAATATGATCGCACCCCCTGTTAAGCACAGTCTGAGGGCGGCGGAAATGTCATCGGGTGTGAGACCAGTTCTTTCGTTGAGGGTTCTATCATTGTCCAAGAGTTGTTTTGCACAAGAAATGGCAAGTTCCACAGGGATGGAGGTAAAGAGCGATATGACGTCGAACGATGCCATAACTTGATCCTGCGAGATGGATACAGTGCGAATCCTTTTTATGAATTCAACACTGCTGAAGACGGTGTGGGTGGTCTTGCCAACTAGAGGAGAAAGAAGTCTCGAGACAAATTTAGACAGCTCGTAAGTCGGTGATCCACAGCAGGATACAATTGGTCTCAATGGTGTGTCTTCTTTGTGCACTTTCGGTAGGCCGTAAAACCGTGGGATCTGACATCCGGAGGCACGGAGGTGATTACGGGTTGACTGTGTGATCTTCCCTTGTTTCAGCCAACTGTTGATGAGGATATTCACCTCTGATTCCCATCGTTCTAAAACTCTGTTGGGGTTGATGGTCAGGGGTTTGTATACGGTAGTATCTCGTAAAAGTAGTAGGGCTTTCGCCATGTAATCAGTGTGGTCCATTACAACCGTACGGCGGCCTTTGTCTGCCGGTAGAATGACGATGGACGAATCCTGTTTCAATGCCTTGAGGGCAGAAAACTGTGTACGGTTGAGGTTTGAAGAGACGGGGCGAGCACGGTGTAGAACTGCTGCAGTCTTCAAGCGGATTGTGTTGGCTACATCTTCTGGGAGGCGTGATAAGCTGGCTTCCACACCTAAGGCGATGTCGGTGATCGGCGGGTGCTTAGGAAGAACGGCAAATGTCATGCCAAGAGTCAATAAGTTTATTTGGTCTGCAGATAACTGTTTGCTGCTTAGGTTCAATACGAAGTCCGTGGAATTTGTGAGAGGGGTATTACGTTGGCTGCGAAATTGACGGGATTCATTAATCAAATTATTGAACTTACGTTTCTGTCGGGCACAATAAAGATCTGATTCTCTGACGGCCTGGTGACAAAGTGTTGACCACATCGGTGTAAACGGGATCGGGAATCAGAGCCTTAAGGTCGACTAGTAGGGTTGCCTTGCTCGCTGAAGCACGTTGTATGTCATGATGGAGGCAGCTTACGAACATAATGGAACAGGCCTACGCGCTCTCTGCCTCCATCATGACATACAACGTGCTTCAGCGAGCAAGGCAACCCTACTAGTCGACCTTAAGGCTCTGATTCCCGATCCCGTTTACACCGATGTGGTCAACACTTTATGTCACCAGGCCGTCAGAGAATCAGATCTTTATTGTGCCCGACAGAAACGTAAGTTCAATAATTTGATTAATGAATCCCGTCAATTTCGCAGCCAACGTAATACCCCTCTCACAAATTCCACGGACTTCGTATTGAACCTAAGCAGCAAACAGTTATCTGCAGACCAAATAAACTTATTGACTCTTGGCATGACATTTGCCGTTCTTCCTAAGCACCCGCCGATCACCGACATCGCCTTAGGTGTGGAAGCCAGCTTATCACGCCTCCCAGAAGATGTAGCCAACACAATCCGCTTGAAGACTGCAGCAGTTCTACACCGTGCTCGCCCCGTCTCTTCAAACCTCAACCGTACACAGTTTTCTGCCCTCAAGGCATTGAAACAGGATTCGTCCATCGTCATTCTACCGGCAGACAAAGGCCGCCGTACGGTTGTAATGGACCACACTGATTACATGGCGAAAGCCCTACTACTTTTACGAGATACTACCGTATACAAACCCCTGACCATCAACCCCAACAGAGTTTTAGAACGATGGGAATCAGAGGTGAATATCCTCATCAACAGTTGGCTGAAACAAGGGAAGATCACACAGTCAACCCGTAATCACCTCCGTGCCTCCGGATGTCAGATCCCACGGTTTTACGGCCTACCGAAAGTGCACAAAGAAGACACACCATTGAGACCAATTGTATCCTGCTGTGGATCACCGACTTACGAGCTGTCTAAATTTGTCTCGAGACTTCTTTCTCCTCTAGTTGGCAAGACCACCCACACCGTCTTCAGCAGTGTTGAATTCATAAAAAGGATTCGCACTGTATCCATCTCGCAGGATCAAGTTATGGCATCGTTCGACGTCATATCGCTCTTTACCTCCATCCCTGTGGAACTTGCCATTTCTTGTGCAAAACAACTCTTGGACAATGATAGAACCCTCAACGAAAGAACTGGTCTCACACCCGATGACATTTCCGCCGCCCTCAGACTGTGCTTAACAGGGGGTGCGATCATATTTAATGACTCAGTCTACCAGCAGATACATGGCACGGCCATGGGTTCCCCTGTCAGCTCAGTCACAGCAAACATCATCGTGATGGAGGAGTTAGAGGGACGTGCGTTTACACACGCACCAGATCACATCGCCTTTTGGTGTCGCTATGTTGACGATGTGTTCGTGGTCATCCCTAGAGACTCAGGTCAGCGACTTCTATCATACCTCAACTCACTATCGCCCTTCATAAAATTCACGATTGAGCTGGAGTCGAACAACTCTTTACCATACCTAGATACACTTGTCCGACGTGAAGACACGTACCTGAGGACTACAGTTTATCGAAAGCCCATGTGTGCTGGCCAGTTTACAAACTTCCGGTCAGCACACGCGCGAGGCCACCTCCTCTCCACTGCCCGAACCTTGCTTACTCGCGCCTGGACACACTCCAGCTCCGCTGATGAAAGACGCAAAGAGATCACCAGGGTCAAAGTAGACCTTACGAGGTGTGGCTACCCCATTGACGTCCTCGACAGGTGTGATCTACAGACACGTGACATCGTGACGACCAGCTACAACACCAACAGTGACGAGCCATCCACGAGGGCATTTATCCCATACTACCCCAACCTGTCACAACAGATCGGTAGAATCCTGAGAACACACGGGATAAAGTGCATCCAACTCCCAGGCAAGAAACTGCGTTCTTTCATTTCCAACGTGAAAACACCTGTCCCCACCCTTCTGCAGAGCGGTTTGGTTTATCGCATCTCTTGCCGTGACTGCACTAGCTGCTACTTTGGAGAGACTGGACGTCGACTCGAGAAACGTCTCTCGGAGCACAAAAGAGCGATCCGTTTAGCGGATGTAGAACACTCAGCTATCGCCGAGCATGTCTGGAAAACCCACCACGACATCGACCCACACCGCGATGTCGTGGTGGTAGACAGATCCCACCATTACCTAAAGCGTACCTGGTTGGAATCGTTAAATATAAAATCTTCGGATAAATCCTTGAACAGGAACAGTGGTTGCCAAGTCAACCCGATCACAGAGTCAGTAGTTCTATCATTGGACAAACGCTGGCCACGTCATCATGCGTCACAGCCACAAACGTCAACAAACAATTAAACCTCGCGTCTCACGCACCTGGCAGTGCACATCTCTATTCCAACTGCCATTCATGTATTTTTAATTCTGATGAAGGCTACCATATAGCCGAAAGCTTATATATTTCTTCTTTATTTGTACGCTCTGTGGGTAACTATAATAAATTTCTTAACATGGAGTGAATGAAGTGTGCAATTTTAATAATTTGTAAGGATAGCAAAATTAATGAAAATTTCATTGTATTAAATAGCACATGTATCTTGGGGGCAAAAATTATGAACTGAAATTCACCTGGACTGGATGGAATGTACAGGAGGAGAGAAAAAAAAAAAAAAAAAAAAAAAACAGTATTTTTATTATTTTTTTTTGGATGCGAGATAGCCTGGCTATCTTGCATCTATATCTGACTGCTAAATACAGTCGATCTGCCAACCTGCACTGGACCAGCATGCCAGATTATGGTCCATATCTCTCAGCATGAATTGTTGAGGAGGTTTTTTTTTTTTTTTTTTTTTTTTTTAGGAGCATTAGCAACTAAGGCCATATTGCTCCGGGAATATGCGGTGGTCATTCCCTTGCCCTTTCCGCATCCTCCGTATTTGGTGGTGACGGGCTCGAACCCCGGTCTAATCAAGAAGCGTGTGCTATGCACTGCTGCTCCTTCCCACCTGGCTACAGAGGCGCCATTGTTGAGGAGGCTTCCATCCTGCAGTGGGTTGATAATGGCTGCAGTTATACCTTTTTTTTTTTTTTTTTTAAATTAAAATGTAGAGAAAATAAACTTAATAAACCATTCCCTCTTCAATGTGATACATTTGTTTCCATCAATATGACATTCGATGGGAATAAATCATGCATACCATCTTATTTCAACTCTATCACAAGACTATGTGTCCTGCACATTATTTTTTATGTAAAAAATTGCTTAAATTATACTTTTTGAGAAGTGCACATTATATATTACTAACCTCTGTAGTAGCCTGTGTGTCTGGGAGGTCCTTGGATGGTTTCTTGATTG
Source organism: Mastigoproctus giganteus (assembly GCF_048544385.1). Classification (NCBI taxonomy): domain Eukaryota; kingdom Metazoa; phylum Arthropoda; class Arachnida; order Uropygi; family Thelyphonidae; genus Mastigoproctus; species Mastigoproctus giganteus. The sequence goes on along the minus strand of NC_143577.1, from coordinate 28,756,160 downwards.
GTCGACCACTTTCCCTTCGAGTTGAAATTTTAGATACTTTCAATTCAGGTGTGTGAAATGATGGATCATAAACTGAATTAGTACTAGGTGTTGTGGTGTCAGCTTTCCGTTTTACTCCTTTCTTGACCTAAATATTTATATTAAAATGAGTAAATAGTTAGATATAAACAAAAATGTATGCATAATCAAATGCATTCCACAACAGAATACTATATTTATCCACACTTTTCTTTAATGTGTAATCCATTGCACCAGTTTTTGAGAGAGAGAGAAACACACACACACACACACACACACACACACACACACACACACACACACACACACACACACACACACACACACACACACACACACACACACACACAAGAATCCTAATCATTTTAGAATCAGATTTTGAGTTGTGGGCGCATTTATAACATGGATGGAGGCATTTCAGGCATTAAGGCCTAATGGTGCTAACTAACAATTTAGTGTGTTAGTGTTGGGAAATCCCCATGTTAGATTCTGTGCTATTGAACTTGTGCTTGTTTAATACCATAAAAAATTGTGACTTCAAAGCATGCAGTTTCATTTTTGTTGTGAATTAAATTCTAGCCCTAAATTATGCCTAAGGAAAGTAAAAAAGCTTATCTCAAAAGAAGCTTTATTTCTCTAGGATCAAAGATATAAATTTTGGATCATTTAAGACAATCCAAAATTTGTATCTTTGATCCTAGAGAAATAAGGACAATACAGGCAATCCCCATATAACATGGTACTTCTGCAACACGGTTTCACTCTGTGTTACAAAAATACTGTGTTACAAGAAATCTCGTGTAACACAGTATTTTTGAGCTTTTGTGCTGAGAAAACCCTGCTAGTACATTAGATGTAATGTTCAACATTGCCATTCCTTTATGTGAATCCTTGCTGTTGACTCGCTAGTCATTATCGCCTTCATGATATTTTTCCAAAGCACATTTCTGAAGTCATACCATAAAACAATAAAAACAATTTGCAGTTTCTGGTTTATTGGTCTTTTCTGTTAGTGTAATCAATTATAAACGTGTGGTAAACTCAATCTTCTTATATTTGCTATAGTACTGATAGCTGTAATTCTGCGAGTTTAAGTTATTATGGTGAAATGCTTTTCCCCTTCCTTTAAATATTCAATCATATAAAAAACAAATTTTCAGAAACTCATTACTCGGTATCTCTTGTGCGTATCATGTTTGTTGCAACTTGTTCGTGCCGTGTCCTTTGTTATTAATTGTTTTATCATTTTTATTGTCTTAAATTTTACAACAACAAAAAAAAAGAAGTCAGCGAACAGGAAATATCAATTAGTTAGCATGTACATATTAATTAAGCTATATATGTAAGTGTAAATTTATTTTTATTTTGCTAACTGGAAAATATTCTTCCGATTTCATGTATCATTTAACTTTGTTAATTGGTAAGATAATAAAGTTAATTTGTGCTTTGTATCTAAGCAGAGGTCCACTGGAATTTGTTAAGAGATCCCTGGGTTAGGTTCTGTGCTACTGAACTTGTGCTTGTTTGAGACCATACAAAATTGTGACTTCGAAGCATTCAGAAGGTACATGAAATTTAGATGATGCAGAAGAGATTGTGCTTAGCAGCGATGAAGAGGAATAAAATTAAACAAACGCACATTACCTGACATACAAGTATCACAGTTTGTAAGGTAAGTCATTTGTTCACTTATTACTATTTAAATTACTACTATTATAAAAATAATAGTCAAAATATTAAGTTATTACTACTATAAAAATTAAGTTTCTGATAGTTATAAAAAAAATGGCGTATTTTTGTTAGCTTTTGGAATGTAACTCCCCTTTTTGTACTGGTTCTTAGTTCCATATAACATGGTTTCGCATTACACGAGATTTTGTAGGAACTAAACTACCGTGTCATACGGGGATTACCTGTATTGTATCTTTACAAATAAAGATACAATACAGGTAATCTGTATCATATCTTTTTTTGATCCTAGATAAATAAACTTGCAAAAAGTTTAAATTTAAATGAAGCAGTAATCCAAACCATAAAGAAAAATGAACAGAAAATTAGAATTGCTGTTGATGCAGGATCTTTCAATTCCACAAATATGGCAGTTCGTCCCAAGCGCCAATAATTGAGGGGGAAAAATGGAAAAAGCACTCAGTATTTGGATTGACGATAGCAGCAAAAAAAAAAAAAAAAAAAAAAAAAAATCCCATTAGACGGCAATGAAATTAAATAAAAGGCACTAAAAATGTATAAACATTTAAAAGAAAATTGTGCTGTTTATTTGTTATTCGGAGCATTAGCAACTAAGGCCATATTGCTCCGGAGATATGCAGTGGTCATTCCCTGACCTTTCCACATCCTCCGTATTTAGTGGGCACGGGCTCAAACCCTGGTCTAATCAAGAAGCGTGCGCTACGCACTGCTGCTCCTGCCCACCTGGCTACGGAGGTGCCAAAGAAAATGGAGAGAATCTTCTGTTAACCCAGAGTTTGCTGCCAGAAAAGGTTGGTTTGAGCAATTTAAAAACCACTTTTCATTATATAACATAAGAATTCAGGGGGAAAGTGCATTGGATGATAATGAAGCTGCCAAGAAGTATGCAGAGGAATTTCAAAAAAAAAATATTGAAGAGCACGGATGCATGCCACATCAAGTTTTCAATGCCAATAAGACAGGTCTTTAGTAGAAAAAATTACCAACAGAACGTTTATTTCAAAAAAAGAGAGAAAACTGCACACAGGTCTTAGGACATCAAAAGATTATGGAACGTTACTTATGTGCAGTAACGCATCAGGAGATTACATGATAAAACCTATGCTAGTTTATAGATTCTCTAATCCTCGTGCAATGAAAGGTATAAATAATAAAGCTTGGATAATTGCTGATTTATTTAAAGAATGGTTTCTAAATTGTTTTGTGCCAGCTGTGGAAAACTATTTAAAGCAGAAAAATCTAAATTTCAAAGTTTTATCACTATTGGATAACTACTGGATTTTGGAAAAGGTTGATTGAAGTGATAGAGGCATGGAAACATTTTTCAATTGTGGACTGTATCGGAATCAGCTTTATTGCTCAATGAAGTAAACCATCAACATTTAATGCATGTCGGAAAAATGTGTGGTGAAGTCAGGTCATTCAGGAAATATGGTCGAACTGGCAGAAAAACGGAATCTGTGTGATAGTAGAACTTGCTAAGTTGGTAGGAGGGGAAGATTTTGATGATATGACTACTGAAGACGTTCAAGAATTACTGGTAGAAAAAGAAGCTTGCAAAGCAGATTTGGTGGAAATGCCATTGGATGCAAACCAAATCAATTCAGAGGATGATAGTGTAGATGAAAATTCTGAAGTTCCAAATTTTACAGTAAAAAGCATACAGGAATTTTTTTGAAATAAACGTTCTGTTGGTAATTTTTTCTACTAAAAATTTAGATGAGCAATTAGAATCTAATTTTTTGAATGCAATTCCTTAGACCGAAAGGAGTACAAAGTTCAAAGGAGCTTAAATTCTTAGCTCCATACCATGAAATTTACAACGATCTAGCAAGCAAAAACAAACAAACCTAGATTACCGATTTTTTAAAGAAAGCACAAGATACACGGAATCTGGATGCTGCAGAACAAAGTTCAGAAGGTAAAGATATTCTGCAACAGAACAGAGAAAACGTTCTTGTTTGATTGTGCTTACCAGCAATGAAGAGGAAGAAAATTAAAATGAATGTGCATTATCCACAATGCATATCACAGTTTGCGAGACTGTTTGTTCAGTTGTTACTATTTTTAATAAAAATTAAGTTTCTGATAGTTAGCTTTGGAAACATACCCCCCCCCATACTGGTTCTTAGTCCCATATAACATGGTTTTGCACTACACGAGATTTTATAGGAACCTAACTACTGTTATAGGAGGGTTATCTGTACATGCAAATTTGTTTTTTAATCTAATGAAAATAATCCTTATATTTTATTATAGTGTTAATAATATGGCGCCCACTTACTGATTTGTTTGTATTGGAAATGGATTATATGGTTAAAGAGATGAAAAGCTTTTACATTCTTAGCAGTTAAAAGAAATTGAACACTACTTTTTTTAAACTGTTTATATATTATTCATTGTAAAAAATCTTCACTTATGTGTTAGTTTCATTATATGAAATGCCACACATTAGCTCACCTAGGTAACTGTACCTGTGTACAATTTAAGAGATACCAAAGACCAGCCATAAAGGGTAAAAGACATTTAAAAAATGCCTTTTCTTGATTACTGTAAGTTAAAAGATGCAAAGTGGATTTTTTCCTTTAATTTTTATTTTGTCCTTAAGATTCTTTTTATTAGTGCAAAAGATCATTGAAAAATGTCATAAATAAGGAAATGCTGCAAAGCATTTCCTATATGACAAGAAAGAACTATGAAATTATTTTGTTTACTGCCCCAAAAGAAGCTATTTTTCTTACCCATAAGTAATTCACACCTGTTTACTTTCTGTAGCTGTTTGCACTGTTACAAGTATCCTGCATATATGTCTACAGAATGCTATGGTATGGGGGAGGAACAAATGCTATAAGGGGAGAAAATATATGGAAGCGGCCACATGTACTATTTCTTGCATACACTTTACACATCCTCCTACTCAATGGTGTTGTTATGAAAAAATGAATACCTGCTCAGAAGTTCAAATTAACTGAAGTTCATTGACATGCTGGTCATTAAACTTCTCTTTAGGAACTGTTATATATCTGACAGGAAATTGCTTTTAGATGCACACTGCATGATAGCATTACTGCTCAGCAAAGCTGCTTTGCAGTCACTTTTGTTTTACACATTGTTTATGAGCATTTTTTGTGTCTAAATAATTGCAAGTGGTTTCTTGATTACTGCAAGTTAAAAGAGGCACAGTGGATTTTTTACTTTAACTTTAATTTTGTCCTTAAAATTTTTCTTTTTATTATTGCAAAAGGATCATTGAAAAATGTCATAAATAAGGCAATGCTGCAAAGTATTTCCTATATGACAAGAAAGAACTATGAAAGTATTTTGTTTGCTGCTCAAAAAGAAGCTATTTTTCTTACCCATAAGTAATTCACACCTGTGTTAACTTTCTTAAGGCAAAGAGGCATAAAGCCATCAGAACATTTTGTCATTAGAAACTAAATTAAACTTCCTAAAAAGGCTGGGTTTGGGAGAGTTCTTAACTAACCTGTGCAAAGTGTCTGATTTATCAAGGCACAACATCAGAATCAAATACCACACTAAACCATAATAAAAAAGTGAGGGGGGGGGGACTTTGAATGCAGCAAGATAGCAACCCTTTTATATGCAATAAAACTGGTGACTGCGGTGGAAAGACCAATAAACTTTGTTTCTAGAGGATAATGTACACTGTAAGATTTCCTTGAATTCTAAGGTAAGTAGTTTGCACAAGTATTTAAAGAAAAATTTGCCACAAGGCTCTAATGCCAAACCTTTTTTAATTCCAATAAGAGCTGGGTTTGATAGGGTCCTTAAATATTTTAACCAGCATAATATTGCTACCCACAGGAAAGTGGCCAGAAGCTGATGTGGAAGGAGGCAAAAATTTATGCTTTTGGAAATTATTGGAGAAAGATGATGCTACACTCCTCAGTAGCTGTTTGACACTGAAGAAGATGGTCTCTTTTAGAAAACCAACAGGACTTATATTTCTTGGGGGGAGGGGGGGGAGAAGATCCATGCCTAGTTTTAAAGTGTCAAAAGACAGATTAACAGTAATGACGGATGGGAATGGTGCTGGCAACTTCAAGTTGTAGTCCTACTACTCAGAAAACTCTAGGTCTCTTACGGTATTTATTAAACAGAGGTTACAAACAGAGGACATATAATAAGAATGCTTGAGTCTAGTCTCTTCCATGGGTTTTGGATTATTTTTGTCCAGTAGTTGACAATATTGTGCAGTCAATAACATATCCAATAGAGCTCTTTGATGTGGCACAATAAACCAGGATATTCCACTTTCTTTAATAAGTTTAGCACCAATGCAGGAGTCCTTTTTACATCCTCCAGTACTACTTCTTTCATCCAATAAACTGATGAGAGTGTAATAGTGGCTTTCATGGAGTATTACATCAGGAGGACTTTCTCTCGGGCTATTAAGGTTATAAATGGAATTGGAATGCACAAGCCTTAAAGAAATTTCGAAAAAATTAACCCAAGAGCAGGTGTACCTTGTCATAGAGTACACCGGGTGCTATCCAATGTACTCCTTGGAAATCTCCAAAACACAGCTGTGCCTTATCTTACGAGGTTTGGTATTCCTTTCAGAAAGTCTGGAAGGAATACTAAACCTGCAAGATCAATAATTGTAATAATTGATAGTTTTAATAAGTGTATCAAAATGTGTGTATTGTATTCTCTTGTTGGAAATAATTAGATTGTATGTATTGAGTATGTTATTATAATATTACTGATATTTTTATAATTGCATTCTGTTCATCAACTAAATAATGGGTAAGATACGATATAGCCTTGAAAGTACTATGTTGTTCAATTATAGTTCATTATGTTATTTTTGAAGCATAAAAGTCTTTCTGCCCAGGGTGCCTGAATGCTTCAGGCTAGCACTGCTACTAATAATACTGTTATAGTGCCTAGCAAGAAGTGCAACACAAATCAATAAAGTGTGGGAAAACTCTGGGAAGGCTGTGTTGAAGACTTCAAAGGCTTTGATGTTGAAAAAGTTAAAAACAACCGAGCCTGGCAAGGATGTTGTGTTGGATGATATAAAATCTGGAGATATATGAGGGAACCATAAAAGATGGCTTAAGTGATGAGGAGCTCATGGAAATGGCTTAAGTGATGAAGACCTTATGCCAACTCCCCATCCCAAGATGATCTCAAAAGGCATGGCTGAGGCTATCCCGAAGCTTGATGAATACCTTTCAGAGCTAATGATGTGATGTGAATACAGAGAAGTCCCTTAATGTATGAACAATAGTTGAAAATGCAGCGAGCTGATAAAGGGTAATCTATAACAACAAGAATAAAGCCAAACTACAAATAACCTCTCTGGATTTCTTCTTCAGCTCTAAGGGAGCCTTCAGCATCTGCTGCTACAGAGATCTCTAAAGAAAATATTCCTTCCATTAAGTTTTTGCACCATATTTAATGGTTTTGGGCAATATGCAAATGAATAGTATTGCAAGGTATTATTATAAAAATTCAGTAAACAATACATAGTTTCATAATTTTAGGGTAAATTTCTTGCATTTTCTTGAATACATTTATATTTTATTGCATAATTTATATACTTAAAGTTTATATATAAAGGTTTCAATATTTCTGTTGCATTTAATACTGTCATACAGAGAAATGCTATCTTATGAAAGGCCAAAAATGCAAGTGCATCAATAGATTAAAATCTAGATTATTTCATATGGACAAATCTCCCCCATTTAATGCAGATTCACTTAGCACTCTGTTTTCATGGCCCTAACTAAGGATGAGCAGGTAATTCCTGTATTTACGTACCAATGTTGGCCAGCTGATAAGATTTGATATAGAACAACTGAGAGCTGATAATATTTACATAATCATAATTCCATGAAAATTGCATTGTTTACTAATTATTCTAATTTAAAACAATTTAGAATGAGGAAAATTAGTAAAATCTAATGATACAATTTAACACAAAAAATTGACAGCCAAAAAACTCACCCTTGATGGTGCTGCTTGTAATCCCTGAACTGATGATGCTGCAGACTGACTTGTAACTGACTGAAGTGATGGAGGTGGAACATCCTGCGTTACAGCAACTATTGGAGTAGTAGGTGGGGTATCAACAACACCAGCATAACTAGCAGACCTTAATGAATGCTGTGGTCCAGCAGAAACTGCTGAAGCCGTTGACAATGATGATGTATTTGTATTACTTGATACTGAAGCTGGTGATACTGTGTTTGCTGAAGGTGGAGGAGATGGAACAGGCGGTATATTAGATGCAGCAGGGGACACAGTACTGACTGGTTGTGCAGCTACTGACTGAGCATTTGATCCACTACCTTAAAAAAGCAAAAATAAATAAATAAAGTTACTCAAAGATATATAAGAAGCCTGAACAAATTCGTATTCATCCAACAGAAAATCAAATCAAAAATATGGCAGTTAAATCTGTTCTGATCAATTACTTTTCTCAGTTTTAATCCTATAATCATTTTATATGCCTTTCACATAAGTTAAAAAAAGCTCTGCTTTATATAATATTGTGCCATACCTCATTAGAAAACATATATAATACAAAACCACAATACTTTTTATAACTTTCTGATATATTAACACTGAAATGGTAGTAGTAGAGGCATGTGAGGCAAGAAATCAAGCTCAAAGCAGTGCCAGCCAAAAAAAAAAAAAAAAACCATATCACACATCCATTCCCTCTAAACATTTGTCCAGTTCCTTGAATTTATTTAAGCTATTAACTTCCACAACGACAGATGATGGACGCCTGTTACAACAATCAATTACCTGCTGACTAACTGCAAATTTCCACACATCTATTCTATAACTGTCTTTCCTCAATTTGGATTTATGCCCTCTCAGGTTCATAATCTGAACAAGAGGAAGAATCCCATCAGAACTGAGCCTGCTCAACCCATTCAAGGCCTTATACACCTCAATCCCATCACCTCACAGGTGCCTACACTCCAGATGGTGCAATTTGCATAACTTAAGCCTTTCTTGGTAAGACCATCCCTTTGTTCCTCTCACCAGTCTTGTTGCTCTTCTCTGTACTCATTCAAGCAACTCTACATTCTTCCTAAAATGAGGCCTCCAGACCTGTACGCAGTACTAAAGGCATGGCCAGACTACTGCCTTATACAAAGGGATAATCACCTCCTTTTCCCTACTAGCAAAATTCCTGTATATCATTGAAAATAACCCATGACCTGCCCTGGCACCTGTCAGCACTGCTCAAAAAATTCTTTATCTGACTGCACGATTACTCCCAGGTCTTTTTCATTTTCTACCACCCTAAGTATAGTACCACACAGTTGGTATGTTTCTCTGGGGTTACTTCTACCCCTATGCGGTACTTTGCATTTGTCAATGTTAAACTTCAGTTGCCACTTCTCAGCCCATCTGGCCAAATTTTCTTAATCCTGTTGCAGTAGCACACTGCTGTTAAAAACCCTGTCAATCTTTGTATTATCTGCAAGCTTTAACAATAAGCCTGATATATCTTCATCAATATCATTGATAAATATACAAAACAACAGTGGGCCAAACACCGAACACTGGGGGTCTCCACTAATAACATTAGTCCACAAAGAGCAGTGTCCATTGATTACCACTCTGTCTTCTCCCACTCAACCACCCTTTTATCCACTGTAGCAACGTACCCTTAATACCATAATGCTCCAATTCGTACAGTAGTCTTTTGTGAGCAACAGTGTCAAAAGCTTTCCTGAAATCCAAGTATACGATAACAAAATCATTTTTTGCATCCAGTTCCTTTGTAACCACATCATAGTATCCAATAAAATTTGTCAGACATGACTTTCCTTTAACAAACCCATGCTGTGTCTGAATTTTTTTTTTTTTTTGATTTGGTAGCTGTTGGCGCATCGGCTTCTGTGGCCATATTGCACCTCCCAAGGTTTTTGCAGTACTTTGATCCAAGCCCGAGGCGGGAATCGAACCCGCGACCTTTGGGTTGCCGGGCAGGTACTTTACCCACTCGGCTAGCCCGGTCGGCAGTGTCTGAATTATTACTGCAGTCTTTGTCTAGATGATCTTGCAATGCATCTTTAACCAGACTCCATTATTTAACCCAGAACAGAAGTTAAATTAACTGGTCTGTAATTACTCATGTCACCCTTAGATTCCCCCAGCCATGGATGTTAGATCCAACTGGATGTGATGCCAGGTCTGCTAATGAAGAAATTCAAGAACTCATTGAATTAAAATGTAACGAAAAATGCAAATATAAATTCAAAAAGGGTGGAATGGTTGAGTTGTGGTGATAAAAAAACAACTAAACTCCTTTATCCAACAATGTGGTCTGTAATCGGGCAATTAGGAAAAAAATTGTCTAAAAAAGCCCTTTAGGGGGTGATAATTAAAAAAGGTTGAGAAACACTGATATAGATGTATGAAAATTTGCTATCAGTCAGAGAGTAACTGACTGTGGAACAAGTTCCATCTATTGTTGTAGAAGTGGCAAGCATGAATACGTTTCAGGAAGAATTAGACATTATTGTTAGGTAGGATGACAGATAAGATCAGTAGTGGTGGTGTGCATGCGTTTTTTTTTTTTTTTTTTAAGCTGATGCTGCATGAGCTGGTTTCCTTGCATCATTTGCCAGTACTAATAATAATATCACTAATAATAAGCATAAATAATAAAAAAACATCATCAGTTGCCACACTGAAGTGAATTTAAAAACTGCAAGACCACTGTAGTTACCTTGATGAAAACATTCTCTTCCCCTAACGCTTAACCTTAAGTATATATCCCAGATATATGATCACTGTCACATAGTGGTTCCTTTATCTGGACATTCTTAATACATGAGTAACTGTGATAGTCATATCAAGACTATTCATTTCTTATCTCTCTAACATGCTGCTGTGTGAGTGATCACCCAGAAGTTTCACTCAATATTCGGAAAGTCTCCTGTTATAAGAGATTTTGATCTACTGCCTGTGTAATTGTTTTTTACACTTATCCTAGTTACCAAGCCTATAACACACTCCTATTCTCGTTTTAGTTTTCCCAGTGTTAGTTTTATGCCACACCAAACAGACTCGACATTGCACTGGCCACCCACATCATATGAGTGCAGCCCTAGATTCAATGTGTGCTTCTTAACTGAGATCATTACTCTTTCTCTTTTGTCTTGCCTGTCCCTCCTGTACACATTTTACTCACCTGCTTATATTTAAGTGGCATATTTCTGATATACCTACATCTACATTTGTTGACTTAAACAGCATTTCATATTCATCAAATCTGTTTACTACACTTTTAGCAATGGTGTTCAGTGCAAGTTTTTATAACCCTAACACAAACAATGTATTTGCTTGTCCCATGATAACACCTAGCAGCCTTTGCATTGCTTTTCAGGTTGATAATAAAATGTCTCAATGGAAGCAGGGCAAGAATCACTTTTACCTCCGCATGTGGTGCTGTTCTCTGCATGTGGTGTGTATTCCTCCCAGCTAGCAGTTGTCTGACCCATATAACAGTGCCTTGATAGCATCAGCAAATGTTCTTTTACCTCTTCTAAATGTATCCCACCCCTGTAAAAAGACTCTCCTGTTAACATGCAGAGACCATGCTGAGAAAAATTCTACCCCAAGAGTACTGAACAGTCATCCGGGGCTGAACTAATTGACAAGGCTCTCATCATGTACCATCTACTATCAAGAGTGGACAGAACTTCACACTTTTCAATTTCTTCCTAACTCGTTACTGTTCTTAGTGTCCTGAACTTGTTAAGCAATTTCTCAAATCATCTAATCTTAATATAATTGGTATCAACATATACAACAATATCGTATTGTTGTTCACAGACATACTAATATCAATAAAATTCACCTTTACAATTCATATCTGCATATGTTTAATAGATAGTATAATGTCTAGCTGCACAGCATAGTCTCACTGTCATTTTAAACTACAGGTGACCCTGGCTTAATGCTGATAATTCGTTCCGGAAAAACAGAGCGCTAAGTAAATCTGAAATAAGCGAGCACCACATTACCATAAGGTAACATATGTATTTGTGAGTTGCGGTCGGTGCCATAGGATATTTCCTAATCAATAATAAACGGTAATAAAAAGATGAACGAATGTCAGTCAAAATATTTAATATTCAAATATTTGTACATATAAAACATTCTGCATTACATACGTATATAATTATATACATATATATATAACTACTTTCGTATCAAAATTAATCTTAAAATTACAATTAAAATCATGAATTTAATTGAATTAAATTGATCGAATTTAATCATGAAAAATGTGTCGATTTTGGGTTGTACTTTGGTCCTCTTCCTGGTAAACTAAAAGGGGTTTTAATTTTAAATCCCCCACAGTATTACCACCCAACAATAAAGTCAACCGATCCTTCACCGCTTTGAAACCTGGTGTGTTTTTTTCTTCTTTCAATATGAAACTTCTTTTGGGCATTCGTTTCCAAAAAAGTCCTGATTCATCTATGTTAAAAACTTGTTGAGAAGCATAACACAATACTTCTCTTCAATAATTTTAACGAGTCCTTTTTTTTGAAAGTTTTGGCTCCTTGATCTGCACTTGTGGCTTCTCTCTGGATTTTAAATCTATTCAACCAGACCTTACTAGTTTTAAATGGTTCCAGATTTTTTTTTTTTATAATATTTAGCTTAACTGAATTCTGCATTGGATATTATCTTCAATAAAATTAGTTATAAAGTCTCTCCATTTCAATCCTAATAGCCGGCCTAGACCTAGTTGCTTGCAGTGGAACAGCTGTCTTTCCCGCTGTAAAAATTAATTCTTTATTTTTTATAATTGTTCTTACAGTTAAACTTGCCAGTCCTAAATTACGGCATACATCCTCTTGTCGTTGACCGGAATCGAAAATGTAACTGCGTCGGTTGCATTAATTATGATACAGCGTTCAAGTAAACTGTCCGTTACGCACGATGTCTAATACTGTACTGAGTGATGACTAGACTTCGGATAAATGCATATAACGCAAACATTACAAGCAATATACTTGATCATTTTTTAAAATGTTGATCTCGGAACTACGTAACGAGTCACTGACTGTACTGCAATTAGCATGAAGAAAATTTCACTGAGCATGGGAAACTTTTTAATGCTGTTTTGCTATTCATTTTCAAGCCATTGACTCCATCAGATGAAACATTTTCGTTAAATATGCAAAAACACAATCTGTACGTTGTAAAAGAGCGTTATAGTCAGATATGGGTTATGATATAAGAACAGCGTTGTAGCGAATCAGCGTAAAGCGAACTGCATTATAACGAGGGTCTACTGTAATTTTAATTTCAAATACATATCAAATTTAACAAATATATCACATATCAATGTATTCATTATTTGTGAATAAAGTTGTATGTTTTTCTGTAACTAGTATTCCTTTGATGATTTGTGGATGCCTTATTCGTAAATAATGAATTCATTATTTATGAATAAGTTTGTATGTTTTACCATAATTATTTATTTCTATGATGCTGACGTGATTTATTGTTTGTTGTTTGTTATTTGGTTTTTAGGAGCATTAGCAACTAAGGCCATATTGCTCCGGGATATGCGGTGGTCATTCCTTGACCTTTCCGCATACTCCGTATTTGGTGGTGACGGGGCTCGAACCCCGGTCTAATCAAGAAGCATGTGCTACGCACTGCTGCTCCTTCCCACCTGGCTACGGAGGCGCCCTGACGTGATTTATGGTTGCCTTGTTCAAATAAAGGAACACTGTCAATCTGTTTGAGATATTAAGAAATGCAGTTCCTTGCAGTTAGAACAAATTCACCACTGCTATGTGCTTGGGCACCCCTAACTCCTTGTAAATAATTCTTTTATCCTTCACTTCTATTGCAGAGAGAGAGAGAGAGAGAGAGAGAGAGAGAGAGAGAGAGAGAGAGAGAGAGAGATGAAAATGAGCTTTTAATTCAAAAAGCTAACACGTAGCAGGGAAACCTTCACCCTATATGACAGTCCAACCCTTCAAGCATATTCTCTACCACTTTCCAATGGTTAGAATTGATCTTCGTTTCTCTTGCAAAGTGGTGCAGCTAGAACCAATTTATAAGAAAGCCATTTCGGCTGCAGCCTAATCTAAAACCCCAAAACATCCCAAGTGTTCAACGGGGTTGAAGTCTGGACTCTGAGCTGGAGAAAAGTGGCCAAACAAACTTTTCAACCTTAATTATTTTTACCTCTTGACATGAAGCACTTGTACTGATACTAACAGAGCCCATTTTCAAAACACTGTCACAGTCTAGACATTTCCATCAGGTGTGCATTGTCACAAAGGAAACACACAAAAATTTAATGCACAAAACTTCAGCCCCACCATCGAGCTTGCTTAGCTATGGATTCCACTCTCAACAGCCGCTGATCAGCATAAGTCACTACAGCACACCACCGAATATAATTCAGACTAGTTAATTCTGGCGATCATACATGGCTCTTTCTGTATTTCCTAGAAGTAAGAAATTTTTCTCTTTATAATATTGGTGATTTATAAATTTAAGAGCAAAAGTTAACCACCTACAGTACAGTAGCAATGTCACTATTATCGATTTTGTTTCTAATTATATTATTTTAATGGACAAAGTTTTAACAACAATTAAAAGAAATGGAATAGTTTAATTAAATAATGACTCAGAGTGTGTAAATAATAGTGCTAGAACTACAGCATATTAAAAATGAGGTAACTATCTGTTAACATAACACAAACAAAACTAATTAACAATCCAATCAAATTAATTAAAAAAGAAACCTAGTTACAGCATAGAAAATGCTTTTCAATCCCCCACATGAAATGGAAATTTTGAATTGATTACCAGCATTTGTATGTTTGGTTTTTAAGTTAGCCTGAAGAGGGATGGCTGTATCTGCGTGTGTTTCTGTGATTAGTTAGTCCTTTCATTTCGGTTTACCATAGGTCATATGGAGCCGTTTGGCTGCATTTCAGTAGTACACTATGGAAATATGAACTTCTGGGTGTGTATTTCCCTGAAGAAACCATGTTTGTGATATCAGTATTCTTTATTATGATTTCAGTTTATCTCTTATTTGGAAGTCTGCCATTGTCTTGGAGTTGGATTTCTTCAGTCTTCCTGCATAACATAGATCACAACATCATGCCAACCTCGTGAAGGATAGGGGGGGCTATTCTTGTAGTACAGATAGATTTTTTTCGTGTGTGTATGTGTGTGAGTTATGGTAGCAATAGTTACCTAATATTTAACATACTGGAGTTTCTGCATTATTACTTGCGGCACAACATTTAAATGCAATTTCACTATCTTTCTCTACCTGCATTTTCGTGATCTGTTGAAGAATATCCTGCAAGAAAAAGCAGCATATTCTTCTTTAAATATCTGGAAGACTTGTAGATATTTTGCTACTCTTGTCAATTTCCTACCAATGTGAGACTGTGTTTTCAGTCATTAAAAAAAAAAAAGCCTAAAGTGTGCAAATCTGCAAAATGGCGAAGAAGATCTCTATGTCTTCTTATCTGCTGTCAAGCAGAGGATTCAATGTTAGAATTAGGTAGCATGGCGACCTGGCACAGTTGCTCCAGG
The DNA here is from genome assembly GCF_048544385.1 of Mastigoproctus giganteus. Taxonomy (NCBI): domain Eukaryota; kingdom Metazoa; phylum Arthropoda; class Arachnida; order Uropygi; family Thelyphonidae; genus Mastigoproctus; species Mastigoproctus giganteus. Next base: position 28,740,842 of record NC_143577.1, on the reverse strand, counting down.
TGCCCTGGCAAATCTGGCCTTCCTAGGATTGCATAATTGTGTCATACCCATCAATACCAAGTCTTCCATTAAGTTGCTTAATACTTGTATTATTCCTGTAATGTTAAATTTTTGGTGATTATTGCTTAAAATCTTTCTACATAAAAAATCCCTGTACCTCCTACTGTTCCAGTTTGCGTGGGCATTATATATGCTACTCTAAGTGCAAAATGAAAAACCAGCACAAGGCTTTTACTTGTTGGTGAAATAGATTATTTTTATTTATCTATTTTTTTGAATTTGTCCAAACAGTTGTTTAGTCAAGTTAAAGAAATCTGACAAATTCTTTTGATGTGTAATTTCATTTGTTATAAAGTTAATTTTGCATTCCAAGTTCTTCTGTTACCCCTTCCCCCATCTATCAGCTATTTGGGAACATGCTTACCACTGAACATGGTTCAGCTGCCTGTGTGACAAGTCAGCTTTTCTAGTAAATTAAATAAAAAGTGATTGAACAAGAGTCTTTGTATTCATAGAGATATAGTATATCTCTCATGAATTTGATACTGTATTATTCTTATTCAAAAGGTGGTGTATTTCAAAGTTGCTACTGTTCCCAACCAACAATACAGGGTTTTAAATGCATTAGTACAGATTATTATTGAAATATATCTACAACGAAATTTGAATTGGATCCCTCGACTTGTGAATATATATATATATATATATATATATATATTCTTAAGCAATTAACAATGAGTGAAATCTTTTTCAATTTCTCTCATAATAATAAAGATCATCATGTTTAATTTTTGCCTATATAACAGTCATGCATTTGATTATATGGGCTGTACATTAAAACAAATTCTTTATTGTTTACTATATTGTTTAAATATGTCAAGATATTATTTGCTGTTTAATATTTTCAAAAAACCATGGAAAAAAAGGGTGACAATTCTCTCTTATATGCTACTGCTCATTCAATAGACTTTGTGATAATTACAAAGCTGTGCTAATTATAGCTGCATCAGCTTGTCAAAAAGGCAGTTGCATGAACTGATGAACCAATTTAATGTTATTTTTTAAGCGAGCACGAGAGAGAGAGAGAGAGATATCGGTGTGTCGGTACAGCTGTAAAAATGTATGTTTGGTGACAGTAGTGAAATTTCAGCATGGTTGCTTGCAATTTAATCTATTTTTTGTATGCATAATTTACATTCCTATTTAAGAACGAGATTAAACTATGAAGCTGTTCCTGTTTTTGTCTTGTGTTCAATAATACTTTGCCAAGCAAAACTTTTTACTAAAATCTGAATATATTAATAGATGTATAATACAATTCAAGAATTTACTAATGTGTATTAGCATTAGCATTAGTAGAGGCATTTGATGCAAGAAAGCAAGCTTATGCAGCATCAGCCAAAAAAAAAAAAAAAAAAACCCCACTTCCACTTCACCCCTCTGTTCATTCAAAATACCTGTCCAGCTGAGCCTTAAACTTATTTAGGCTATCAACCTCCACCCCAAGGGATGGAAGTCTGTTCCACCAACCAACCACCCGCTGGCTAAAGGCAAATTTCCGCACGTCTATCCTACATCTGTCTTTCCTCAATTTGAATTTATGCCCTCTCAGGTGATTTTTCTGAGCTAGAGGAAGAATCCCATCAGCATTGGGCATGCTTCAACCATTCAAGGCTTTATACACCTCTATCAGATCACCTCGCTGGTGCCTAGTCTCCAGACACTGTAATTTGCAAAACTTAAGCCTTTCTTCGTAAGAGCACCCCTTTGTTCCATTCACTAATCTTGTTGCCCTTCTCTGTACTCGTTCCAGCAGCTCTACATCCTTCTTGAAATGAGGCCTCCAGACCTGTATACAGTACTCTAGGTGTGGCCTGACCATTGCCTTATACAATGGAATAATCACCTCCTTATCCCTGCTGGAAAAATTCCTGTATATCATTGACAATACTCCATGAGCTACTCTTGCAGCCCGTCTGCACTGCTCAGAGAACTTCATATCTGCCTGCACAACCACCCCCAAGTCCCTTTCATTCTCTACCACTGTCAGTGTAGTACCACAGAGTTGATACGTTGCTCTGGGGTTGCTGTTTCCCATGTGTAGTACTTTACATTTGTCAATGTTAAACTTCATTTGCCACCTCTCAGCCCATCTGCTCAACCTTTCCAGATCCTGTTGCAGCAGCATAGTGTCAGTAGTGTCCTTGACAACCCTGCCAACCTTTGTATCGTCTGCAAACTTGGACATTAAGCTTGATATACCATCATCAATATCATTTATAAATACAGAAAACAATAATGGACTGAGCCCTGAGGGACTCCACTAATAACATTAGTCCACGATGAGCAGTGTCCATTGATTACCACTCTCTGTCTTCTCCCCCTCAACCACCCCTTTATCCATAGCAGCAATTTGCCTCCAATGTTACACTGCTCCAATTTGTGTAGCAGTCTTCCATGTGCAACAGTATCAAAAGCCTTTCTAAGATCCAAGTATATAATATCAAAGTTATTCCCTGCATCCAGTTCTTTTGTGACTACATCATAGTATCCAATCAAATTGGTCAGGCAAGACCTGCCCTTAACAAAACCATGCTGCGTCTGAGCTATAACTGAATTCTTGTCTAAATGATCCTGCAGTGCTTCTTTAACCAGTGCCTCCATTAATTTTCCTGGAACAGAAGTTAAGCTCACAGGTCTATAATTACTTGTGTCAGCCTTTGATCCTCTTTTGTGAATTGGGGTCACATTTGCACATTTCCAGTCTATGGGTACCTCCCCTGAGTCCAAGGAAGCTCTCATAATTATGGCTAAGGGTTTGCTTACTTCCTTTGCTGCCTCCTTTAATATAACTGGATAGATCCCATCCACCCCAGGTGCCTTTCTTGTGTTTATCTTCAACAGTTTCTCCTCCACTTTACTCCCAGTTATTTCAAGATTCTGTAGCTTACTGCTAGAGTTGAATACACCTCTGGCATTCCCCTCGCTGAATAACTCCTCATGTGTGAATGTCGATGCAAAATATTCATTTAGTTTGTTAGCTACCTGAGCAGGATCATCAACAGTTGACCCATCAATATCAAGTGGACCAATCTGATTCATCTCCTTCCTTCTAGAGTTTACATAAGTAAAGAACTCTGCTGTTTTTCTTTGTATCCCTTGCCAAGGATTTCTCGCAATCTGCCTTCGCCTGCCTAACCTCCTTTGTAACTTGGTTGCATATCAACTTGTATCTATCGTAGGCTTCTGTGTCATGTGTTAATTTGTAAGTATCCCATGCATTTTTCTTCTCTGCCATATGCCTCATTAGTTCATCTGACATCCATTTTGGCCTAAACCTTGAACAATATTTCTTAGTTGGTATGTAAAGCCTAGTAGCTTCCAAGATAAGTTCTTTGAATGCTTCCCATTTTGAATTTGCTGTTGGTAACATCATCAGTTGGTCCCACTGTATAGAATTTAAATACTGTCTCAGTCCATCGTAGTCGCCTTTACGGAAGCAATAACCCTTCCCTTTACCCCTAATGGTAGTTACCTCTTTGAGTAAATCCCACTTCAGCACACATGATCACTGCCACTTAGTGGTTCATTTATCTGCAGATTCTTAATGCATGAAGAATCACTGCTGATAATCAAATCAAGAGTATTACTCCCTCTAGTTGCCTCCCGAACATGCTGATGTAGAAAACAATCATCCAATAAATCCACAAAAGCCTTGCTAGTGTGTGAGTAACCAGCCCCCAAATTCCAGTCAATATCTGGGAAATTAAAATCTCCCATTATAAGACTCTCTGATTTACTGGCCCACTATTTCCCTGTAGAGTTCCTTATTCTACTCATCAGAGTCATTAGGCCTATAGCACACTCCTACTCTCAATTTTGATCTCCCAATGCTTATGTCACACCAAACTGACTCAACACTGCACTGTCCGGCGATGTCGACTGGCTTCACTTCCTTGGTTTTTATGTGTTTCTTAACTAATAGCATAACCCCTCCCCCCTTCCTATCCTGTCTATCCTTTCTGTAGACGTTGTACTCCCCAAATTGCAGTTCTGCATCCCTTATATCTGTGTGACACCACGTCTCTGATATCCCAACAATATCTGCCTTTGATGTTTTGAGCAATACCTCAAATTCATCAAATTTATTTACTAAACTCCTAGCATTGGTGTACACGCAAGTATACCTGCACCTGTTTCTATTCTTAGCTACCCGAACACAACCCATGTGTTTACTTGTACCGCAATGGCTCCCAGCAGTCTCTGAAATACCATGCATCTTGTTTTTCAGGTTTCTGCTCATTCTAATAGAAGCAGTGCAAGAATCTCTTTCACCTCTGCCAGTTGCTACTGTCAATCTATTGGTCTTTGTCTCCCCCCAAGCTAGCAGTTTTCCGAACCACCTAACACTGCCTCGATAGCATCAGCAAATATTCTTGCACCCTTTCTATTTAAGTGTATCCCATCCCTGTAGAAGCAATCTCTCCTGTTAACAAGTACAGTCCAGGCTGAAAAAAATTCTACCCCTTGAGCCTTGCACAATCTTTACAGGGCCGAATTGATCGACAAGGCTCTCATCATATACTCCCTCCTATCGTGTCTGGGCAGAATTGCAGACACTTTCAAATTCAACCCTAATTCTCAGCTTTTGTTCAACAGTGACCTGTACTTGTTAAGTAATTCTGCCGGTCTCCTACTCTTAATATTATTAGTGCCAACGTGCACAACTATATCACCTTTTGTGCCCTTAAAAGATGATATTCGCTCTACAACGTCATCAACCTTTGCCCCTGGCAGACATACCCTGGTCCTGTTCCACCTATCTTTTTTACAAAGCATGTTCCCCGTTTCCCTGACAATAGAGTCACCAACAACTACTAGCTCCTTCGGGACCAGCGCATTCTGCCTTGGGGGTTGCCTCTGTGTCACGCGATGCCCAAGTGCAAGCTCTGGCGTTGATGTGGGCAGCTGAGAGCTTGATGGGGCCCTCAATTTAGTTTCTTCGAGGGCATCCACCCTGTCCTTCAAGCTCTCATATAGGCCCACAAGAACGCCGAGTTGTTGCCTGATATCGATACACTCCTTGCATCGCGCACACACAAAGACATCCCCCTTGGCCGTATCATGTCCCGTACCCGATTGCTCTGCAAACATCAAGCAAACAGTGCATTTTATAAGGCTGTGAGTCAGAGGACAACTGCCCCCCTCAGTTCTGCTCTGAGCCACAGCACTTCCATTAGCTTGAGCCTTTTGCTTTGCTGCTCTGGTCTGAGTCATGATTCTATTAATTTATTAATTAATTATGTTAAATATAATTAATTATATTACGTTTGTAATCTAAGTCGTTATATGTATTTCTTTAAACGTACAATTTAACTGCTAACGAAGTTCAACTAATGCCATCTAGTACGGTATATAACTATCGTATCACAACAAAGGCGGGAAAATTAGGAACGGTAGCGGAGTTGAAACACGTGGAAACCCGTACCGATACTTTTATGCAATTACAAGGCCGAGTAAAGAATAAATACACCAAATTAATCAGAAAATCACAAAATAATGTTATACTACTAAATTTAAATCAAAAGTTTTAGAAAAACAATAATTTCAAATCAATAAATAAGAAAAATCCACTTAGCGGCTTTGAACACGACCGTCTCTAGTAGCCTCGTATTTGTGCACTAACGCACCATTTTAAAACTTTGTAAACGCAAAGAAGCAATATAATTTTTCAAAATAGCAGCATAACTGTAATGTAAAATAATAATAATCTTTAATACTAAGTTGAGTACATAAGATCAACCTGTGAGACCTTAAAACTATGTTCAGCTGAGCCTTTACATTTGAGTAAAAGTAACAAATTAAATTATTGCAGTGTTATTATCCTATGTGATACACTACACATGATGACAAGCAGGTTAGTTTCCCATTATTTGTTTGCTTTGGGAAGGGGGGGGGGGTGTCACTAGGATTTATATGCCTACCTGTCTATCAAATCATAGAGGACTGACATTTTTTTATTTTTTTTTTTTTCTGTGTAATTTTATAGGCTGGTATGCTAATTCGATAAATGACATTTCCTTTTATTTACTGACGGCATCACTACATCCAATAAACATGCAAATTACTGAACAGAACTGAATTTTCTGTTGTCGGCTCTTTTTCCCTTGCTGCATCTGATACAGCTGTGTTTAGGGCTTATTGCACAAATTGCTGTAAGTGGAGCTAGTTCACTTCAGCACTTATGGTACAGAAGGGTGCAAATATTTAGCTCCCTTTTTGCACTATTTTTGCAGCCACATGGGCACCGCAAAATGATGTGCCAAGTTTTTACCAACGGAATAAGAGAATACCTACATTTTAACTTTGTTCCTCTACACGGTGTTGCCATTATTAAAATATTTCCAAGTGATAACTTTAATTTTATCACAACTATTTTGCATGCAAGTTAGGTGTGCTTCGTTCCTACCATTGGAACCAGTTCTTTTGTGTTATGGCTATGTTTCATGGTAAATTTTTACAACCCACTGTGCTTGTTAGCAATGACAAAATGATTACAATTAACAATGTCAATTTTTACCAATAAAAGAGGAAACCTAGCTTTTAACTTTTGCATTACTGCATGCAGAATATCACCTTGAGCCTTGAGAAAAAAGTGGTACATGAGGCACTTTTTCTCACAAACAAAGGTGAGTTTCATCCAAAAACTCAGTTGTACTTTTTTGTGGGCATGACTCTGTCACCACAATGATGAAATCTGGCAACAGCACAAGAGGTTAAACCCAGAATTAAAAGAAAATAATAATATTACTGTACAGAAAGGAACTAAATACTTGCAACTGGCACTATTTTTGCAGCCCATGTGAGCAACACAAAATGATGTGCTAAGTTTTTACCAATGGAATAAGAGGATACCTAAATTTTAACTTTGTTCCTATACATGAAGTTGCCATTATTAAAATATTCCCAAGTGATAACTTTAATTCTCATTGCAACTATTTTGCATGCAAAGTGAGGTGTGCTTTGTTCTTACCATTGGAACTAATTCTTTTGTGTTATGGCTATGTTTCGTGGTAAATTTTTACAATCCACTGCACAACAGCAAAGAACCTTAAGTAAACTTAGCTAGATGTGCAAGTCAACTTGGCCAGTCTCTCTCTCTCTATAAGTTCAGTAGTTATGTACAATTATACAACACTTGTTATCTTTTTCATACTGACAAGTTAATGTGTTAACATAATATCATGAGTAAATATTTCATGGTGTCTACATCAAACTTTGACTTTTATTTATTTAAATTGCATGTCTGAGCAAAAACAAAACTTAACAATCCTGTTATTTTGTGCAGATAAATTTACTGAATTCCTCTACATTATGTTTCTCACATTGACTAAATTACTGTGTTACACATCTACTCATGAATGCCTACTGCAATAAAAACTGAAAGATTAATATTTTAAATGCAAATTACAAAAATTCTGCACAATGTTAATTAAAACTGAATGTCTCCCAAAATTCTCTTGATTAAAAACTTACATGTCCTGTACTTGAATGGATATTTTGAAAATGTTTAAATCAAAACAGATGTTCCCTTGAACTTCAAATTAATGAGGTTATACTGTATTGTGAACAGGAATTTTCTTATCCCCGGATTGGTGCTTGATATTCTCATTTCAAACCCCCTCCCTTTCTAAGTCTTCAATCTTTGAATAACATCTGCCATAGCAGATTTTGGGAAATTCTGATGATGTGCAGTTTTGCACACATAAACATTACTAACATGGCATAGCATCTAACCATGCCATCAACCTCTGTTGAAGAGTCTAAGATCTGTTCCATGGCCCATACTGGCTTTTAATGTACTGCTGCTGCACAGGTAGAACCATCAGATTTATACTTGCATGTCTGAGCCTATATACACTTGCATGGAGAACCTCTGGCACAAATTTGTGTGCGTGCGTACCATGAATACTATGTAATCAGATGGGAAATAATTCTGGATCTGAAAGTAATTACATGCTCTGTACAGTTTTTATCTGATAATGATATAACAAGATATCTGCAATAAATGAAAACACTCAATAACAAAAGTTATTTTCTTGAGAATATATACTGCTGTAACGTGCCATCTTACAATGAACATTTCAAGCTATGCTCATATTTAGATGACACCGTCATGTTCACCATTATGCAGATGAAACCAACCCAACACAGTCATAGGCAAGATATGCCTTAGCAGCCCTTGTGCCATTAAACAACAAATCAACAACAACACTCTGTCATATTATGCTCTTTCTCAATAGTGTAATTTCAGTTCATGCTTATCAGTGAGCACATGCATTGTTTATATATTGTGTAAAAATTTATATAAAAGGTTTCTTTGTGTCCCCACACCCCCCACCCCTCTTGGCTTACGAACAAATTCCATTCGAAGGACATTCGTTATGTGTATCTTGCATTCTTGTGTTTTTACAAGAATTCCTGTCCGCTAACAAGGGAAGCCTGAGGGAGAAAAAAAAAGAAAGAAAGAAAGAAAAATCGTTAAACGTTTAATGTAAAATTAAATTAAAATAGATACAGATTTTGAACAATATTTTTGTAAATAATATACATACAATTGTGCTATGCATATTATGACTTTATCTTAAGAAAAATACATACAGTAATCACTTATTTTCTTCTGCACCTTCTTCCGGCTGATAATTTTGTTTTCAACATTTGTTTGGAGTGAAGAAACCATCGAAAGTCCTTCAGTATCTTCTTCAGTGGCGAAAAACATTTTTAAACGATTGATTTGTATGAGCGCTTCTATTTTCATCGGTGGTTCGTCATTAATATGTTCTTCGACAGAATGACCTCCTTCCATTTCTTCATCCTCATGAGGAACTTCTTAAAAAATATCGGTGATAATGTCGTTGATATCTATAGCACCATCTTCTGTAATGAGGTTCGAGTCTATATCTTTGTAGCCAGGGTCACTTGTAGCTGAAATATCGTACATTATCAATATATGTCGAAGTTCTTGTTCTTCTTGGTGCTCCACATTGCTGTTCACAACTTCAATTTTTGTGTTTGAGAAGACAGACTTTACAAAACAGTTCACGACAGTTTGTTTTCTAATTGCGTTTACTGAAGAGGAAATCCATTGAATCGCATCTAGGATGCTGATTTTCTTTGCAAGGTCACTCGCACATATTACATCGTTCATGTTTGCAATGAGATGTCTTAAAACGTTTTCTGTAGTGAAGTTTAAATTTTTTTATTATCCCTTGATCCAAGGGCTGACACTCTGCAGATGTGTTTGGTGGCAGAAAAACGATTTGAATGTTGGACAATTCAATGTGCGGGTGAGATGCAGCATTATCCATGAAAAGAATAATTTTTCTGTTTTGACGAATCATGTTTTGGTTAAAGTGACTTATCCATTCGCTCATGATACCTCGTGTCATCCACGCTTTTTATTAGACTTCCAGTCAGCATTCAAAAAATTCAACTTTATGCCCTTGAATCAACGAGGATTTTGTGGTTTTCCTATAACAAGAGGTTGTTCAAAGTCTCCCAGCATATTTGTACACAATAGTACAGTCAATCGTTCCTTAGAAATTTTTCCGCCCTGGCACTTTTCGTTTTTTAGACTCTGTTTTTTCAGGAAGAGCTTTAAAAAACAACCCTGTTTCATCACAGTTGTAAATATCCTTAGCTTCAAAATCATGACATAAATCTTCCAATTTGATGGTCCACTCTGTTAGAACCCCAGTATCAACAGATCCACCTTCACCACTTACAGTTTTCCAATAAATTTTATGCCGAGTTTTGAACTTGTCTAGCCATCCCACAGAAGCTTTGAACTCATTTACTCCCCTTTTCCCTAATAATAGGCCCATTAATGGGAATTTTTTTTAGCACGTTCGCGACAAAACCACTCATACGTAACATCGTCAATTTGAAGTCCAACAGTTTTCGGGAATGATTTTTGAACCCGATCATTTCCGTGTTGCCAAAGTTGTTTGAGCAGTTCATTTTTTTCCCTTTTGGATGTCGCTTACCTGCGTCTTCCCGATTTTGAATTTTGCAGGGAGATTGTGAACACTATTTTTTTGCTGATCATACGCATTAATGAGTTCGGCTCATTTTTAAAGTTAAATATTTACGAGAAGACATTGTGCACTTCACACGACACTGAACAAAAGTGAAAACTGAAACTCAAAAGACGAAAGGCCTACCATATCTCCCCCCCCCCCCCCCCGCACACACCGAATTCATCAGAAGTTTTACACGTGCCTTAAAATTCTTGAAAAAGGGTTTAGAACCGCGCCGTAAATCTTGATGAAATTCAGAGAATCGAAAATATAAAATAAACACCCGATTGAGGCAATACGTGGAAGAAACGTTCCCAGAAAAAGGGCCTTGAGCTCGCCCGCTGTTCGTTATGGGGAGATCAAATTAAGTGCTAATCTAAACGAAACAGTGCAGACTGCCTGCCCGCGTCCGTTATAGAGAATGTCCGCTAGACAGAAGCTGCAAACACGTTAAAACCAATGGAGGTGAGTTGGGGAATTTGAAAATGTCCGTTGTAGGGAGATGTCCGTTAATGAGAGGTGTCCGTTAGAAGTTTCACTGTATATAAAAAATATATATGCATTATGGTATATCGTATACGATATGTTAAGGTAAAATAAAATAAGAAAATAATAAAAAAAACAAGATATTGTACTTGTTAATTTTAATTATAAACAAAAAGTTACAAAATAGAAATAAAGAAAATGAGTACCAACATAATTATGTACTGTACATACATATGTATTCAACTTTTACTCATCAATATCTTCATCAGAGTTCAATATTTTCCACATAAGCGACACTAGGTGCAGATGAGGTCGATGGAAGGGTACTGATAATGAAGAAACAGCTGGGTCTTCCACTTTTTTAAAATGTTTTTAGAGAAGATTGCACATAGTTAGTTTCTTTTTTTTCTTCAAAAATCTCACTGTAACATGCTACAGTCATAAATGCCTCTTTTCACTTTTGCAATTCTTTTCATATTTGCATCTTCTTCTTCAAAGATTGCCAACCCTTAGAAATTGATTTAAAAGCTGCAGCCATTTTCTGCCTTGAAAATGTTCTGGGACGCTGTGGAATATCAGGTTCTTCTGTTACTTCAGAATTTAGATGCGTCTCTATTTCAATTATTTCATCAGTTGTTAATTCCTCAAAATGTGAGTACAAAAGCTCTCTCACATCAGTCACATCTGATGTGAGAGAGCTTTTGGAGAGCTCTCTCACATCAGATGTGACAGAGTCGAGGTCCGCTTAATTGCCCAGTTCAACAATTTCTTCAGTCACAGGTTCTACTGGCTCCTCAAAATCACTTAAATTTTTCCCAAACTGCTGACACAAGTTTTTCCACACAACTCTTAAGTTTGTTTCCTTCACATTATGTGATTTTTCCAGTTCATTGCGGTGTGAAGTTTTTTTTTTTTTTTTTTATTTAAGTAGCATTTGTCATACATTAGTGAACATGACATGTGCACCATACACTTCACTATCTCTAAATCAACCAAATCATATCCATAGATAAAATTTTCTAAATTTGAATGAAAGGATTTGAGACTAACTGTAATAAGGATGGTGGGGTTTTTATAGCATGTAGGTGTTTATATATATATATTGCTGATCCTGCTACAATGCACGATGTTATAAAAAAACTGGTGCAGAGTATGAATGCACGCTATATCATACACATTTACTACAACAATTAGGGAGAGGTTCTATGAAGCTGTAAATTGTCAATTTTTTTTCCCCACTTTCAAATTTACTGTTATCAATATGATTGATAAATAACATATCACAACTCAAGGGTTATTAAATAAAAAAAAATTACTGAAATAAAACATAAGCAATATTGTTTTGTTTTTGATGGCTCACTGTTTCAGTCAGAAGAGGGGGAAGTCTTGTAGAGTACACACATACTGTATACTCATACCAATGTAAGATTACACTATATTTACATTAAAAATATGAATGTTAACGTGCAATACCTCTTCCACGTCCTCCACCTTTCCCTTTTTTCCCTTTCCATTTTGGTGCAGAATTCTTGAGGGGTAATGGAAGCTCTTCCTCCTGTATTACAAAATCGCAACAAAAGGGATCAATAAAAATAGAAAAGAATAAATAATAATAAAAATCATAAATAATAATATTACCAGTATTATTTATTAGATGTTTATTCAAAACAGCTTGAAAAATTTGGAAATTCTTTATCCCTTATATATGTACAGGGGAAAAAAAGTAGCAATTCTAATGAAAGATTGAAAACTGCTGCATTCCATGTAGATTTTTAAAGGAAGATAAAATGACCGAATTTATTGAAATAAGCTGGAAATAAAAACTTTACAGAAAATATTCCAATAACCAAATCATTTAGAAGCCAACTTATTGACATTTTAAAATCCTTGTGGATATTGTTGTCAAAGTCTGGAACTCAGAAGTTCCCAACCTTTTTCGGGCCACCGCCCACTTTGCAAAACATAAATTTTGTAATGCCCCCCATTATAACAGTTTTCCGCATTCAAGCCATTTGATATTTTCGACGTAAAAAGCAACTAATGATATATTACTACTTATGCCGTTAAATTATTGAAAAAGTAGTGGCCAATGTTTGCTTCATCTTGAACACAGTTATTGCTATACCGATTTTGATGAAACATAGCCCATATGTAAAGATTGTAAAGTGTATGCTCGAATAACATTATGCACAGCTTCATACAATGGTTTAAATATGAAAATTCGGAATACATATTAAGAGATTGCAAATGCATTAGTAAGAATCTTATTGTAATAATTAAAACACCATCAAATATATTACAAAATTGTTTATTTCGAACTTATAAAGTAAAAATACAAAGCAAAAATAACAAATTAATGTGAAGGATGAGCCTGATGCATTTTTAAAAGTTTGTTATCTTCATTTGTTGTGAGTTCTATGAGTTCCTCTTGTAAATTTGATGATCCTGCTGTGTTTACATGTGAGAAAGGATCTAGAACCCAATTTGGTATATTCACGTTTAGAATATCCTTGAATCGCTCATTAAAATCACACGGAGAATCTCCAAGGGTTGGAGGTATGTAAGTAAATCTTACTTTCTGAGAGACACTGTTGATAAATTTGAAAAGTGGCTATTCGCCTCGGCCTAGATTCCGCTTGAACAGAAGAAGTTTCCCCACAAAAGCGGCAATAACGTTTTTTGTTTTAATTAAATTCCATTCATCACCTTGTAATTGTAGATTTACTTCATTAAATATTTTATAGAGGTCTGTAAAATAAGCGGTTATTTTTGGATGTAATCAGGTTGGCCTGCAATCCATCGTCTCTGTTTTCTAGGAACTCTAGTACTGAATCAAACAAATTGTAAAATCGATTCAGACAAATACCTTTTGAAAGCCAACCAACTTCTGTGTGAAGTAGCAAACGATTGAAATCTTCATCGTTTTCACTACAAAGTTGGCTAAACAATCTGTTACTCAATGAATTGCTTCTAATCTTGTTGACTGCTCTAATAATGTAATGGAGCGAAGTATGCAGGCATTCACTTAAATTCTTAGCAACCAAATGTTGCTTAGGAACTTCGCATGCATCTGGTTTCGAAGTTCGTTTGCACACCAAATGCATGCATTTGGTGTGCAAACGAAATATATATATATGCTACGAGTAACGGGTTGTTTTATATGCATTTGATACCATCAAAAAATTTGAGGGAAAAATTGAATTTTCACTATCACACACACACATGCCCGTAAAATTCACCATAAAGTGTCATATGTTTGCTTGCTTGAATTCCATTCTGAGCTGCAAATGTAATTTCACTTCTCTTGCACTGACAGAGCTGCTGTTTGCCAAATGAATGAAAACTGGGTTCATTTTCCTGAAATTTCCACTTCCTTTCATTCACTTGAGGGAAAAAAACTCCTTGGGGGAGGGAGTTCACCCTTTCTAGTCCGACCCTAAGGAAAAGAGACAGAGAGAAAGAAATAAAAATATTCTTTTGGTGGGAGGAAGGCCAGGAGATTGACAAAGGTCCACAACTGTAACTTTCATCACAGATGCTGAAGTTCAAGTAAGTTAGTTTCATCGCAGATTCGAAAGTATTTCTTTATTGCATTCAGTTTCACAACAGATGCTAAAGTTCTAATAAGTCAGCTTCATCGTAGGATGCCTAAGTTCAGATTACTCCAATTTTTGTCCAGTGTGCATTCGATAAAAAACCCTCTTTGCTTTATTGTAATTGTTTTTCGGAACAATATTTTGCAATAATCCCCCTAGAAATATTAGCCAGTGAACTGCATTATACATTTCAAACATCGTCGTATAGCTTGCCCTTGAATACAAATGACTACAGTTACTTTCCTTTGAGTGACAGCCTTGTACAGTTGTGGACACTTCCTTCCAGTCAGTAAAATCATCAGTAGTCATCCTTTATTGTACCTAAAGTAATTTGTTATGTTGGGGCAAATGGCTTTTGCTCCTAATTGAAGTAGCACTTTCGAATTTTGCCCAAGTCTATTATCTGCACATATTGAAAATTAGAAGGACAGTAAAACAGTTGATAATTGGTGCCACTGGTGGGCAGCATTCCGACTAACAAATTTTCTGTTTATACTCTAGGATGACCACACGGTCAGAGATCCCGAAATAGAGAGAGAGAGAGAATACAAGAAACTGCATCGCATTTAGCAGTCACCGACTTGATTGTGTGAAATTACTCGCCAAAAACCACAGCAAAGCAATAGAAGTGATGGGGAGAAAATCTATTTTTCAGTGGGGTTTATCTGTTTATTGCAGTTCAGAACAGCATTATGACCGTGGATAGTGAATTTATTTGGCTTCTGTACTAAAACAGAATTTCTCCCTTTGCGATGACATCAAAGCGTAACAAGCAAGTATCTTCTAAGAATACTTTTTCGGCAGCCGTTAGTCGCAATCTGTTAGCTTTGTACTGTTAGAAAATATTGCAGTTTTGTGAAGAATACACATTTCAAGAAACAATACGTTATTCGTAGCGAATGATTTTTTTTTTCTTCTTCTGCACACCAGTTTTCAAAGTTTACGATGCAGCTACAAATAGAAATATTTTCTCGAAATTTCATTAGAGGATCACACCCGGGGAACTGCTGTTCCGATATTGTTTACTAAAGACAATTACAATAAAGCAAACTTTTTTTTTTTTAATCAAATGCGCATTGTAGTGTTATCAGTTTTACACCAGTTTTTCTCGTTTCTAAAAGATGAATTTCCCTGATTTTTTGTTCGTAGGAGCAATACACGTTGAAGAAAGGAAATACAATCTGTTCGCTTTCAAAAACAGTTGTTGCTACTGTTTCGCTTTATTGCTTCTTATGTCAATTCACAGTAGCTCGCGTTGTCGTGTTTCAAAGGTCCTGGGCTAATTAGGGTGGGTTTAGAAAAATAACAGAAAAAGGCCTAAAAAAATATACACTTGATGTCACATTTTTGTCATTTGCGTGAAATTCAATAGAAGGTTTTGAAAATTGAAGTGGGAAAATCGAAGAAAACAGTTCTGGCTTCACCTATAGCGAATTTCAGTTGTGTCCATAGAGTAAAAATTATAGAATTTATTAGTTGACCTTTAAACTGAGTCCACTGGACCCGAGGAGATAAAAATACAGATAATGAGCCACCGACCCCCTAGACCACCCCCAATTGCTTCTGAACCCACTATCCCCCCCCCCCAAGAAGGCTTCAGCGCCCACTGGGGGGGGGGTACCGCCCACTTGGGGCACCTATGGTCTAGAAGAACTGGTTATATAATATGCTGTACTATTTCAAAATTAAAGAAATTGTGTGGCTTATGACAAAAACAGTTTTTACATCAGAAAAGAAAAGGTATCAATAATAACAAAGAATCATAATAACTTTATAATTACATTTATCTATACTTTGGTGATAGAGTATCCAAAAATTTCACAATACAGGTAACTCCTGCTAATATGCTAATAAAATTGGCTGAATTTGAACTCTTGGTTAGGAGAACTAATGCTGAAATAATATGACTAACAGGACGTGGTGTCACCCAGAAATTGTGGATGGCAAGTTCCACTTATGGCAGGGGTCAGCAACCTGTGGCTCACGAGCGCATGCGGCTCCTTGAACATGTAACTGCGGTTTTTTAACTTTTAGCCCACATGTACGGCGAGCGACATATTTCTGTGAGCAAATATTTTCGAACATGAACTATATTAAAAATAACTCAAGAAACTGTCTGAAAAATGCAAGTCTCTCAGCATGTTTAAAGATGAAAATTACGGCATACTCACCTGATGTTGAGAAATTCACTCAAGAAGTTCAGCAGTAAAAGTAAATGAAGTTCACATTAATTCGTACCTAACTGGATGTTTATGGTTTTTTCAGTATTAATAAAAATATATATTTTTTACTAGAACACCTTCCCACTCTATTCCATTTCTTAAAAAAACTCTCCCCCATGCCAGCTTCAGCTGAGATGCAGCTCTTCAGATTCTTTTTTTTTTTTTTTTTTTTTTTTTTAATTAAATCAAAAATGGCTCTTCACTCAAAAAAGGTTGTCGACCCCTACACTATAGTATGTATAATGTATTAAGGAACAATAGCAGGGTGGGTGGGGTTGTCATTCTTATCAAAAGGAGCCTGAGAGTGAAAAGAGCTTCTGTTCAGTCTGAAGTTACATCTGCCAGCTGTGTGATGCGAGTTAGCTGGAAGCAAAGGTATAATGAGAGTGCAAGTAATCTACGGACCAGAAGATTGTGAAGAATATAAGGAGAATCTTTACATGCAAATAGAATGGGCACGCAAGCATTAATGTTTTATTAATCGGTGACTTCAATCTTCCCCAGATTAATTGGAATAAGTGGAAGGGAAACTCACCTAAGAAAAAATTTCTAACTAAACTAGATGATTATTGCATGTACGAACAAGACAGAGATAATACTAGGGGGTGAGAATATTCTTCGCCTCATCATTACTCACGAATTAGATGACATCACAGGGCTTAAAATACAAGAACCACTGAAGGTAGTGATCATGTGGTCATCAACTGAAAGATGAAGAAACATGTTATAATAGTTAAAGATAAAGGCACAGGTTTTAACATCAGAAGGGACTTTGACAGTTTAAGGCACTATATGGCATCTATTAATTGGGCAGATTGCAGAGTGAGGGTGAATATACTTGAATTATGGAATACCTTTAAAGCAAAAATCACAAAGCCACAAATGTATACATACTATTAAGAAAATACTGCAAGGAGGAGGATGCCGAAATGGAAGAATGCGGAGCTCGCCTATCAAATGTAGCAGATAAAGATAACACAGGATAGTTACAAAGTGATGAATAGTACTGAAGCATACGACAGCTACAAGTTGACTTGTAATAGTAGCACAGATAAGATTAGAGAGACCAAGGGTGCATGTATATGAGAAAGCACTGGAGAAGTGCTTTCTCATATATATCAAAGAATGAGGACGAGGAACTTTTCATGTATGTGAATACAAGGAAGAATAAAGCGAATCAGATCGGACCCTTGTGCAGTGTGTGTGGAAAGTCATAGACAATTCAACTGATGTCACAGATGAATTGAACAGGTACTTTTCATCTGTCTTTACTGAAGAAAGACCCTTCATGTTGAGAAGAGGCTGTGCAAGTGAGGCCAAGTCATATGAAATTGGTTATTTCGAAATTACAGATAACTGTTCATTAGAAAATGACTTGAGCATAAAGGCAAGTAAGGCTCCTGGAGTTGATGGCATATACCCAGTAATTTTGAGGGAGGCCACCAGGAAGTGTATTAAACCACTGAAGTTAATTATGAGGGCATCTTTGCACTTGGGAGAGATTCCTTTGGACTGGAGAAGTGCCAGCATATCACCAGTACATAAAGTTGGTTCTAAGATCAAAGTTGGTAACTACAGACCGGTTAGTCTGACTTCAGTGATATGGAAATTCTTAACAAAATTAATAAGAATGTAATCCAGGGACATTTAGATATCACATTCTAAATAACACAACTATGGTTTGTTATGGGAAAATCATGTTTAACCAACTTAATAAGCTATTTTGACACAGTTACTCAAGAGCTAGATGTAAGGAACACTTTTGACATACTTTATTTGGATTTTACAAAGGCTCAGTCCCTCACCAGAGGTTATTCTGTAAGCTGCAGCCCGTTGGTATTTATATGAATTTCATTTTTGCCATGCATATTGTATGGAAGAAAAGAAATAATAATTGCCTGATTTCTATTTGTCTGATTTTAATGAAACTTTGTTTGGCTTAACAAGTCCAAATACAAAATATCATGAAAATCTACTGAAGACCCTCTTTTACATGTGAAGACAATAGGTGCATAAAGCACTTAAGCATATAATATAAAAATATTTAGAGTATAGTAGACTGTTTTATGTGTTTTATACATAGATTTAACAAAAGCTTTTGAAAGAGTTAAACTAAAAGACGTGCAAAAGCTGTGAAAAGCTTTTAAACAATAGAAGTAATCAGAGATATGTATACACACAATCATACAGACAATAAATGCATAATCAAAACAGATCAAGGAAATGTAAATAAACTGGGTCCAAATCTCTTCAGCATGATAATGGATGAATTAAGTAAACAGAGTAAAAAATGAATTAGAATAAAAAAAATTAAATATAATCTGCTGTGCATATGATTCAGCACTAAAGGCAAAAATATGAAAATGGTTTGCAAAGAATGCTACATAACTTTAATGAAAAAGCAAAAGGGTATACAAGGTGTCTCAAAAATATTGGTACAAACGTTTAGGGGAGGTAGGTAACATCCAAAGGAATGTGAATTGCATAGGAACCCATAACCGGAAATTTCACGGGAAAGTAGTAGCAGAGGCACAAGAAGCAGAAATGACACAAGACAGTAATTAGTGGCAAACATTTATTTGACATAATATTAACAAGGGAGTACGAGATGGATGCATTTCATGATGTTACAACAGATGCTCGAAGGTTCCACCGTGAGACACGATGCATGCGTGACACCGACGCAGCATGGATTGGCGGATGCGGACGAACACACCTGGAGTATCTTTGACAGTAGCAGCAGCGCAGACGAGTCTCGCAACGAGATCCATTTCCATCTCCACAGGCAATTCATCTACGATAGATTTGACGGGCCCCCACAATAAGAAATCAAGGCATGATAAATCAGGTGATAAATCAACGGGTCCACCACAGCCAATCCATCAATTCCCAAAACACCTGTTCAAATGGTCACGAACACACCTTCTATAATGGGCAGGCGCCCCGTCATGTTGAAACTAAATGTTGCGTCTCACATTTGCTGGAACATCGTTCCAGAAAATGTGAACTGGTAGAACTTGTTCAAGAAAGATCCAATATTTAGCGGAGTTCGTGCAGGATGGTAACAGGTATGGGCCGACTAAGCAGTCACCGACCATACCTGCCCACACATTTACTGTGAAGCAATGTTGTGCCACATGGGGGCGCACACCATGTGGGTTGTCGTGAGCCTACGCATGAGCATTGTGCTGATTGAATAAGCCTTCCCAAGTGAAATAAGCCTCATCCGTGAACAAAACATAGGCTGGAAAATTCAAGTCTTGAACACTTTCTTGGAGAAACCACCGCGCAAAATCCACACATGCAGGATGATCTTGGGGGAGCAGTAACTGAACCCTTTGGAGATGAAAGGGGTGTAAGGAATCGTCGTGCCAGACACGCTGTACACTGCAACGAGACTCTACTAAGGCAGAGGCAATGGCATGTGCGCTGGTAGTAGGATTATTCTGGACAGCATTCAATACACTTTCTTCCACGGCGGGAGTTCGTGTCGAACGTGGTCTGCCCGCACTACTCCTGTTACCTCTAAATGACCCATAATCGCACAAATTTTAATTATATAATATCGGTGTAAATAGACCATAGTTACCCCATAGATTTGAGCTACGATTGTAGCGTAGAAGGCATCGTTTTAATTGTATCTCATAATGTGGTTGCCTTCACAACAAGATAGCTACTATTGAATTACTTCAAACAAATAACGCTTCTCTAGTAGAGAAGACTACTGTTATTTATTTTCAGCGTACCACCACCCAGACGATCGTTTCGAAGCTTTTTGGCTTCGTCATCAGTGGGCGGGTAGGTAATACAACATACTCAAATCTATGGGTTAACTATGGTGTATTTACACCGATATTATATAGTTAATTATCAAAACCCATAAGGATTGTGCCTAGTGCATTTAATTTTCCAAATACATTACCACCACACCCACCCTTCTGGCATCTCTCATAATGTGGATATAACTTCGCAACTGAGATGGCATGTTGTATTACCTACCCGCCCACTGATGACGAAGACAAAAAGCTTCGAAACGATCGTCTGGGTGGTGGTACGCTGAAAATAAATAACAGTAGTCTTCTCTACTAGAGAAGCGTTATTTATTTGAAGTAATTCAATAGTAGCTATCTTGTTGTGAAGGCAACCACATTATGAGATACAATTAAAACGATGCCTTCTACGCTACAATCGTAGCTCAAATCTATGGGTTAACTATGGTGTATTTACACTGATATTATATAGTTAATTATCAAAACCCATAAGGATTATGCCTAGTGCATTTAATTTTCCAAACAAATTTTAATGCACATGCGCAGACAAATGGTGGTCCAGTACATGTCTGTCTGAGAAGCGTTCTCCATAAATTCGTTGAGCAGTTCATCCATTGCCCTCTGCTAATCCATACACTAGGTGCATGTCTACCAGCTCACAGTTCATATATCGATGAATGCTCTTCATGTAGCAACTACTGCTTGAATGAGTAAATCAGAAATTTTTCCTCTCACGAACTGATGAACAGCACTGTCTACCGACTTACGGTGACGTTTCCGGTTATGGGTTCCTATGTGATTCACATTCCTTTAGATGTTACCTACCTCCCCTAAACATTTGTACCAATATTTTTGAGACACCCTGTATAATATGAAAATATCCATAGGAAAGTGCCTAACAATAACAAAAGAAGCACTCAGACATAATTTAGAACTAGGGAAGAAAAATAACAGAACAAGTAATGAAATTTAACTATCTAGGAACACAGGTAAACAGTTCAGGAATAACTAAAGTAGTAGACGAACAAGAATTAAATGAAAGTAGAATATCATGTAGTTAAGTAATATAATCTAGAATAATCCACAAACATTAATCAGGATTCTAATGTTAGAATATATAAAACTATAATAAGACCCATAATAACATATGCAGCTGAGACAAAGGGCAAAAATAAAACAAACATGAGAAGCCATAGAAATGACAACACTAAGGAAAGTAATTAATAAAACACTGAGATAGAGTTAGAGGAAATCAAGAAACAATGTAAAATACAGTCAATAATGAATATAATAGGGGAAAAAAAGAGAGGAAGAAAAAAAAAAAAAAATACGATGGATATTGACAGGTGGGCAAAAATATTAAACTGGAGACCCATTAGCAGACAAAGTAGAGGAAGGCCAAGAAGAACATAGGATGACTATCCTAAACCCGACATGCTTAAAGAAGGGAAAGGGGGGGGGGAATATATATATTGTTTGTTTGTTATTTGGTTCTTAGGAGCATTAGCAACTAAGGCCATCTTGCTCCGGGGATATGCGGTGGTCATTCCCTGACCTTTCTGCATCCTCTGTATTTGGTGGTCATGTGCTCGAATCCCGGTCTAATCAAGAAGCATGTGCTAAGCACTGCTGCTCCTGCCCACCTGGCTACGGAGGTTCCAATATATATATATATACACCTAGTTTCGTTGTTAAAGCATTCCAGATAGACAGGTTAGACAAAGCACATGAGACTAGTAGAACAACTTTAGTATAATGGAGAATATCCATAAAGAGTGATCAGGCTTGGAATGGAGTCTCCTCATTTTCACTCTGTAAGATTCATACATCAAATGTATGAATTTGTTGAGGAATATGAGAACAGAAATACCAACTCATTTCCAGTTCCCTCCAATAATATTACCATAACTGAAGAAGTACATGATCCAGCCTGAGCAACAGAAACCCAAAACATAGCATCCAACACTTTTTCCATACACTTAAATTTTACTTTGGCACCTCAGAAGAAATCTATAGTTTGCACTATACAATTTAGGATGTTCAACTTTTATTGTAGTAGTAGTAGTAGTGGCATGTGATGCAAGAAAGCAAGTGTATAAGCTTATGCAGCATCAGCCAAAAAAATAAAAAAAGAGATTGTGAATATGTTCAACTAAAAGATGTTCAACTTTTATTGTTGAACATCCTGCAAGTAGGATGTTCAACTTTTTTTGTGAATATGTAACATTTTGGAAATTTTAAATTAGCCAAATGAAGAAGATTACAACACAGTCTTGCTCAAGGCAAGCCTGTGATGTATAGTTATTACTTTCTGAGTAACTTAATGTAAACTTCCAAATTCCATGAAATGTGTTACCTTCAACTATTCACATACAGCGAAGTGAGTTTTAATTATAATTTTTACATCACAAATATAGCTATTTTAATTACTATAAATATAAAATGCAACTAATTTAATAGGAATTACTAATTATAATATTTGAATAGCATAATGTGCAGGTTATTTTTATCTAAATATTTGAAATAAAAGTTTAGAATGTATTACAGTCAGTCCTCGTATAGCATGATAGTTGTGTTCCTAGAAACCCTCGTGCAATGCAAAATCATGCAATATAAACAACAGGCTCTATGGGAAAAATAGGGTTAGGTGCCAACCACCCAAGACTGAACACACATTTGTAACGAAAACATTACCAAACACAATAAATAATCGTAATAAAGTACTTACGTATTTTATTACGACTATTAACTATTACGTAATAAAATATTGCTAATGCTTTTGCTTCTATTGTAAGCAAACTTGTTTTTTGTTTGATTTTCTATCCAAACAGTTGACAGCCGTTGCATCTCTTCAAATTCTTTGTCTTAATCTAATGGATTTTAATTATACTTTGAGTAGTTCCTGCTATGAAAGTTGTTTTTATTTTCTCTGCATTCTTTGTAATTCTCGGCATTGCCTCATTTAGGTCTGTAGCATGTGCAATATCACATGGTCTTTCATTTCGCCAAAGCGTTTCACAGTTTCATATTTTTTTGCTATCGACAGTGGCGGACTGGTCATAAGCCTTACTGGGGAAACCCCGGTGGGCCAGAGGCCGGTGTGATTTTGGCCATAAACCATAGTATGAGGCCACTATAAATTTTCCCGGGTAAGAATTTTTGATCCAGTCCGCCTCTGTTTTATCTTTTTTTTTTTCTCTCTCTGAATCTGCACACCTTTTAAGTATTTTACTCATTTTTAGGGAACAAAGCACAATTACAAAACGAGGAGGCACGCTTGATACACATAAACAAAGCTGGGCACATGTAGTAACTGAATAAACAACACCGTAAAGGCAGAGATTCACTATTAACACCTCACATTTTTACTAAAGCACATTTCTAGGGGTTACTACCATAAAACAATAAAACAATTTCCAGTTGCGTTTCTGCTAATGGAATCTGTTATAAACTGGTAGTAAACTCGATCTAATTGTATTTGCGATTATACCGATAGCTGGAATTGTGTTGGTTTTTACGTTCTTATGGTGAAATGTGTTTCCCCTTCACTGATATAAAAAACAAATACATTTTCAGAATCTTCTCTTCGTTCCTATCGTGTTGCATTCAGTTTGGGTGATTCCGCATTCGACTGCCATTTCTTGTAAACACACAGGCAAATCGTGCATAAGCGAATTCGGTTCATGTTATATAAGATATCATTCCCTTATTTATAAATCGTGTATGATCGAATTTGTGTAATGTAAACACGTGTTATACGAGGACTGACTGTACTAATACAGTCTAAAAATCATGTTTCATCGGTCTTTTCTC
This sequence comes from Mastigoproctus giganteus, assembly GCF_048544385.1. Classification (NCBI taxonomy): domain Eukaryota; kingdom Metazoa; phylum Arthropoda; class Arachnida; order Uropygi; family Thelyphonidae; genus Mastigoproctus; species Mastigoproctus giganteus. Next base: position 28,716,876 of record NC_143577.1, on the reverse strand, counting down.
CTATAGTGATTGCAATCCTGCTATTACACCAACATGAAAACACCAAAAGACCAAGGCGACGTACAGTTTGTCAGTGTGGTCGTTTGTTGTGTTTTGAAACAGCAGGATTACAACCACTGGAGGAGAAAACATCTATGAACATGTGATTTTTAGACTCTATTGGTAATCATTAGTTTCTAAACTTTACACAGGGGAAGAGCTTTTATTTAAAGTAATTATTTTAGTAAGAATTCACCTGCTTGGTCTGACAGACCTCATCACTGAAATACTTATTACCATATATACAGCAAGTCTTACTTGAATTTTTATTAAGTGAATTTTTGCTTGTAGTTCTGTGCAAAAAGTATCTGTCAGACACAAGAATAAGAACACCACCACCTATATTACTACTTCTGCCTCCTGCTGCTATTTTTAGTTTGTGTAATGTAAACAAATGTTTCTTGTTGGAGAGGTTCTCTTCAATTTTATGTTTAATTATTATATATTTTTTTAATTTTCTTCTTATTACTATTTTATTTATTTATTTTTTTATTATTATTATTTTTTTTTTTTGGCTGGTGCAGCATAAGCCATAGACTTCCTTGCACCATGTGGCCATTGCTAATACTAACTAGTTTTTGTCTCTTTTTTTTATTTTACAAAACATGTGCACACACAATGCTGAATTTTCCTGACTTAGTGGGAGACTGATAGTTCATATTTATATTTGTTTGTTTCCACTCCTCCCTTTCAGCAGAATTAATGAGTTTTTGTTTCAATTAAAATAATGTGGAAAAACTAAAAAAAAAATTATAGAATTTTTCATTAAAAAAATTACATTTAATAACTACAGCAATCCATTAGTAAGTGATTGAGCACCAGTATACAACAAAAAATCATAGCATAAGAAAAACTTTTTCAAAAGTAAAACAGAAAAATTTAAGAATGTCAGATCAGGCATCCTTGTCATTGTAACAACTGGTGGTGCCACTGCTGCCAAGTTAATATTAAGCTTACAGAAAATAGTACATGGTTATCTCAGTATTAATAAGGAGCACATAACTGACAACAGTTATGAAGCAATTTCCCTGAATTAGCCAAAGGGAAATTACAAAAATCTTAAAAATAAATAATAAAAAATAACTTACCACTTGTGGCATGCCGGCAGCTTTTGATTTAAAAACATTTTCAAGGGTTCTGGCCATAAGAACAACATCCTATTTAATAAAAAAAAAAAAAAAACTTTCAGCCTTATGAAATAGGAAATCCCCTTATTTAAAATGAAATATTTTATTTAGTTCTCATTTATTTGTGAAATTAACGCTCCTTGAGATAACTAATACCAAGTTTCAAATAATACGTAATAATTGATACCTTAAATTACAATTCTAATCATATAACCTTCGGCATTGAGAAGCATACAGTACCATTTATTGCATATTATTTTAAACTTATTCTTGGATATAATTTATTATATCCAAGAAATTTATCATGCAGAAAGGATATTTCACAATTATACCATCCTGCATATTTATTCCTTTCAGCAACCTTATTCAACATTAGTCTAATGTTACCTAAATTTAATGAATGAATGTATCCCCTTTAATTAATGCTATGCAGATTACAATGTTATCATTAGAATACCAGCACATGCCCTAAAAATTCCTTAAGTAATACTAAATACAGGCAACTCTTGGTTTACAAACATTCGATTTATGAACATCACAATTCATTTAAGATTTCTTAAAGTCACCAATAGATCCTTATAAAACAAAATGCCAAACATATAGTAAACATAACTGTAAGATTTAAATAAATAAACTTGTAAAAAATATATTTATAGCAATAATTATCAGAAAATTATTATATGATAATTATACTGAACTATTCTTGGTTAATAAAACTAATCTAGTCAGTAAAAAAAATGTTAGTTTACATGCCATGCCACGCAGAATGTTTTCTCGCAGGAAAGAAATTGGTGATTCCCCCTATTATAATATAATAGGATCATCACTTATTTCTCCCAGGTTATCTTAGACGGACAACCATTGGTTCACGTAGGGTTTGGAAAAGGGAAGCTTCTCCATCCCGTTCTATTCCAGTCGCAAAGATATCCGAAACAGATAATAGTAGCACTGCGAACACACAGCAAAAACCTGTGTCACTTATGTGGAAAATATTGAACACTGATGAAGATATTGACGAGTAAAAGTTGAATACATATGTACAGTACATATACAGTAATACCCCGAAGTTACGCGATAGGTGGGTCCGACGAAAATCGCGTAGGTCGAATTCGCGTAAGTCGGGGTACAACTTTGCATATAAATACATATAAATTTTGCTTAATTGGGACCAAGGACTAACAAAAACACTAGTTTAGAAGAAAAATATTAATAAAATTGCAGTTCTTTATACATATTAATACAAAAGATGTATTAAAAAACAAATGACTTACGTTAAAAAGTTATTTCGATGTCGATGGCTTCATAAAATCTAACAAATTCGTCTGACGACACAGAGACTTCTTTTTTTCACGCAGAATTTCTTCGTAGCAAGATAATAATTTTTTTATTCCTTGCTTTGTAGCTATAACGCGTTCTTCGTTGGAGTCTATGTTTTCTAAAATTTTTAAGCCCTTTTCAATTTTCAACCTGTCAAGTTTGCAATTGTCATGTGCTTTTCGCCGTTGCTTCGTTTAGGCCTGTAGCACGTGCAGTATCACATGGCCTTTCATTTCGCTCAAAGCGTTTCACAATTTTATATTTTTTCTCTATCGACAGAGGCGGACTGGCCATAAGCCTTACCGGGGAAACCCTGGTGGGCCAGTGTGATTTTGGCCATAAACCATAGTATGAGGCCACTATAAATTTTCCCGGGTAAGAATTTTTGACCCAGTCCGCCTCTGTTTATCGATAATTGCTTTTCTTTTTCTCTCTGAATCTGCAGTGTCTTCACCAGGACGCTTCCTTTTCACACCTTTTAATTAAGCATTTTACTCATTTTTAGGGAATAAAGCACAATTACAAAACGAGGAAGCACGCTTGATACGCATAAACAAAGCTGCGCGCATGTAGCAACTGAATAAACAACACCATAAAGGCAGAGATACACTATTAACCCCTCACATTTCTAGGGGTTACTACCATAAAACAATAAAAATCCAGTTGCGTTTCTGCTAGTGAAATCTGTTATAAACTGGTAGTAAACTCGGTCTAATTGCATTTGCGATTTTACCGATAGCTGGAATTGTGTTGGTTTTTACGTTATTATGGTGAAATGTGTTTCTCCTTCACTGATATAAAAAACATAAAAGCAGCAAAGTTGAATTTTGTTCATCTTTCGCTCTCATTCTCCGCCATCGCACCGTATATCGATAACATATGAAAAACGACCTTGAAGATAGTTGGCGGCAGCGTTGCCAAACAAAAAAATCAAGAAACGCGTAACTCCGAGTTCGCGTAAGTCGGGGTATTACTGTATTATGTTAGTACTCATTTCTATTTTGTAACTCTTTATATTTTTAATTAAAATTAACAAGTACGATGTCTTGTTTTTTTATTCTTTTCTTATTTTATGTTAGGTATCGTATACGAAAAACCATAACGCATACATACATTATAATAAAACGTATCGCATAGACCACTCAATGTTTAGTACATGGTTTTATGCTTTATAATGGCTGCTAACATATGATACGTATCATAAAAGCTCAGGAGTGCAAGATACATATAATGAACAACATCTTCGAACAGAACTCATTTGTAAACCAAGAGTTGCCTGTATATTCAACTTAGGGAGGTGCCATACAGAAACTTCAACTGGTTACAAAAAGGAACTGAGACTCAATAGCACTTAAAAATCAAGAAAGCAATAATGCAATTGCAGGTGACTAATCAACCGGTGCAATACCACCACTTTGCTTATTGGAGGCTTGAAGTGGTGGAACCCATGTTTAGTCTCTAGAGCTAAGTTCCGGTCAACCCTTCCCTATCTCTTCCATCATGCAGTATGACTGATGACTTTTAAGGTTATGATAAACATCGTAGCAAGATCCAATATTCCTTACATTTCGAGGGTACAGCACTAAAATGGTGTTCGCAGGTCGGCCACTAGTTAGTACACCGGACCGAAACTACTGGTAACTCTCTAGGAGGCTTCCGGATCAGCTAGTGTAGCTCTACTCTGCCAGACAGTGACAGGAAGGAGTCCGAGTAGTGTGTATGCAGGGAGCATTATCGAGGACATATTATGTCAAGGATCTGGGTATATTCTTACCATGTGTATGCCACATACAAAAATTTCATTACTTCACACAGCATGTCCCACCCACTTTTTCTTACTATTGAATACACCATGAATTGTCAAACTAATAGAGCAAGCTTATCTGCAAAAAGATCTAAACCTCCCAAGCACTTCCTAATTCATTTCACAAATATACGTGGTCTCAATTCTAATTTAATGATGTCCATTTCCAGTCTGCCAAACCCCATGTACTTTTTCTGACAGAATCTCAGTTATCGGTTGATTCAACTACTGCTCGTCTCAGATGCCTAAATTATATGCTGTATGATTCCTTTCGCCTCAAAGGTCGTACTTGTGCATATGTCCATTCTGATATTTCCTGTCAGAGACTTGGCAATTTCAAATCTCCTCTCTTTGATCTTCTCTGGCTTAAAATCTCTCTACCTCATTGTGTCAAATTCATCTGTTGTCTCTGCTGTTCTCCCAACTCCACTAATCACTTGGAGCTCTGACTTTCTCCAGTCCAACTTTCCTGACAGAGAGGTAATTTTCCTTGGTGATTTTAATGTTCACAACTCCAGCTGAATTCCGTTTTTTATTCACACCAACCCAACTGGTCGAGATGCTGAGGCTTTTGCAATTACTAATGACCTTGCACAGATTCTTCATTTACCTACAAGAATACCAGACAATCCTAATCATACAGCCTATTCGCTTGATCTTTTTCTCACAAACAACCCTTCTAAGTACATCGAAGTGAGAGGTCCTTTAGGCACTTCAGATCACAACTTGGTGATTGTCTCTTCTCCAATGGAACCTTTATCTTATGGCTATTCCCAATCTCGTGTTGTTTGGCATTACAAGAATGCAAAATGGGATGACCTGCGAGACTTCTTTTCTTTTCCTTGGTCGGATTACTGTTTCAAAACTTCTGATGTCAACATTTGCTCAGATCGTGTCAGTGAAATTATTCTTGCAGGAATGGAATCCTTTATCCCACACTACACTTTAAAATCTCATCCTTTAAATAAACCTTGGTTTTCCAATAAATGTGCTAAGGCTGTTCAAGAGAAGAATGTTGCATATCTTAATTGGCTTGTTTCTAATTCTTCAGTTTCATTTTCTGCCTACACCAAAGCTTGCAACAATTGTAAAGCAGTTATTAATCAGTCCAAACTAGAGTTTGAACAGGCTAAGAGTAGAAAACTTGCTTCTTGCAAGTTTTCTACTCTTAGCCACTTCAAACCGTAGCATTCTGGTCTCTTGCGAAACCTATTGGCCGCAACTTTTGCCCATCTCTGCTCCCACCTATGTCCAAAACAGATGGTTCTGTTGTCACTTCAGCCAAGGATAAAGCTGACTTGCTAGCATCCCATTTTTCTTCAAACTCATGTATTAATGATCTTGGTAAAACACCTCCCACCATTCCCAACACACTCCATTCAATGCTTCCTGTGGTCTTCTGTCAAAAGGATGTCAGAAGGATTTTGACGAATCTTGATGCTAAGAAAGCTCCAGGTCCCGATGGTATATCTCCACTTGTTCTTAAAACCTGTGCTCCTGAACTTACTCCTATTCTTTGCCGCCTTTTTTCACTTTCTTATTCCAAAGGCGTTTTTCCTTCGGCTTGGATATTTGCTCATATACAGCCAGTTCCTAAAAAGGGTGACAAATCCCTCCCATCCAATTATCGTCCCATTGCAATTCCTTCTACTCTTTCTAAAGTAATGGAGAAATCAATTAACCGCCAACTCTTAAACTACCTAGAAACGTTCTGTCTGATCAACGATCGCAAGTATGAGTTTCCGTCAGTGTCGATCCACTGGTGATATTCTGGCTTATGTTACCCATTTATGGACTAATTCAATGGAAAGGTTCGGTGAAACACAAGTAGTTGCTCTTGATATCTCAAAGGCTTTAGATCGTGTTTGGCATAAAGGTCTTCTAAACAAGCTTCCATCTTAAGGTTTGCCGACTGTTTTTAATAATTGGTTATCCAGTTTTCTCTCTGATCACTCACTGAGGGTGATGGTAGATGGCTCTCTGTCTTCTAACTTCTCCACTAATGCAGGTGTCCCCCAAGGTTCTGTTCTTTCCCCCACTCTTTTCCTCTTGTATATTAATGACCTTCTTCCATTGACTGGAAATCCTATCTATAGTTTTGCTGATGATAGCACTTTGCATTCCACTTTCCATTTTGAGAAACCTTGTCCTGCTCAATCAGCTTCAACTTCTCGAATATCTGCTACCAATTCCTTAAATGCCAATCTTCAGGTAATTCTCCAGTGGGGCAAAGACAACTTAGTTGATTGCAATCCTTCTATAACTCAGTATTGTCTTATATCTTGCAAAAAGGATCCTTCTGCTCCTATGCTTATCTTTAGTGACTCTCCAATTTCTAAGGCAAAATGATATACAGTAAACCCCCGGTTTTCGGTGGGGTTACGTTCTTGAGAAATGCCGTGAATACCGAAAACACGGATACTGAGTTATGGCTCCCATATTAATAAAGGGGTTCCGTTCCAAAGTATGAAATATATAAGAAAAACTAGTCTAAAATTTTGTCTATGTATGTATTATATGTACATAGACAGTACATAGTGAAATGCAAGCATATGGCATCGAAATGAAAATAAGAAACAATTTAATATTAAATGTAATATTTATTAGAAATTTCGAACAAATCTTTCAAACCAACGGCTTTGCTAGAAGAAAAAAAAAAAAAAAACTTATCCCGCCAGTGCTATCACCAGTTTCGCTAAAGTATTGATAAAGGAGTTTTGCCTTTTCACGAATGATGAGTGAACTTAACGGAATTTTATTTTGAGTTCGGTCTTCTATCCACAGATTTAAAGCTTTTTCAATTTTTTCTAATTTAACATTACGAGTTACACAGCAAATTTTTGAAGCAATTAGCGCCTTTTTACAGACACTAAGGCGGATTTTTTCTTCCGATTTTTTGATTGACTGTACTATTGACTCATTGATTTTATAATGTTTTGCCACTGACGAGACACTTTCACCGTTAGAAATTTTGTGGAATAACTCAATTTTATTCGCTAATGTCATCACCTTCTTTGATCTTTTCACATTTCCCTTGTTATTCGTAGCCATATTTTTGTACGGGTTAGAAAGAACTTGTTCACAATAAAGTCACTTTCTTCCATTAACACACTCGAAAAAGTCTGTTTCACACTGCAAAACGATAGAGTTATCACTTTTGTAAGCATATCAATTTATAAATTGATAAATTTATAAGCATATAAATTAAAAGTAAACGACAAAACCTTCTATGACAAGCGCATAATACATACTGAACAAGTATTAGCGAGAAACATCCAAGCTCGCGATTTTGTCACCCCTCTCCCCCCTCCCACTGAGCGCTGTTTTGACCGGGAAAGATAATTTATTTTAGCCACGCCCATGTTTTTTTATGACAGAAAATGTTCATGGCGCGTTAAAATTCACATTTTTTTTTTTTTTTTTTTTTTTTTTTAAGGTTTCATTTTATATTAAATCAGCAACCGCGAATAGCGGGGGTTTACTATATTTCTTTTGGGGATTACCCTGACTTCTAATCTCTCTTGGCACAAGCACATTACAAATATTGCTTCTTCTGCATCTAAAAAACTTGGTTTTCTCTTTCGCTCTCTGCATTACTTTTCTTCCAAACAGCTGTCATTCTGTATAAATCGCAAATCCACCCTGCCATGGAATATTGTTCCCACATCTGGGGTGGTGTCCCCAAAACCTCTCTCAGGCTTCTGGATTCCATTCAGAAGAGGACAGTTAGGTTAATTAATGAGTCATCTCTAACAGAGTCTCTCCGCTCACTGTCTCATAGCCATACTGTTTCTGCTGCATGCCTCTTCTACAGATAGTTCCATGGGCACCGTTCTTCTGAATTGGCTTCTATAATTCCCACTCTCTCTTTCAAAACAGTCCGAAAACGTGCCTCCACCAGCCAACATCAATTTACCGTCCAACTTCAAACTCACAGAACAACTTTTCATCTTCCTCGTTTATTCATTCAACTGCTGTTTTCTGGAACAACCTTCCTTCATACGTATTTCCTGAAAATTATAGTCTACAGAAGTTCGAGTCCAATGTTTACAAATATCTTCTTTCGTCTTCTCAACCTCCAACCCAAGCACGGTACTAAGTGCTATGGATTCTAACACCTCTCGTGTTTGGGGTTTACATAAAAAAAAAAAAAAAAAAAAAAGAAAAAACCACTTAAAGATATAACTACTGCCGAGGATGAGAGGAAGGGATTTTACTTTCATAAAGGTGATTACAGTGGTCTTAGACAGTTTTTAAATACCTTTTAGTGGGACCAACTGATGATGTTACCAACTGCAAATTCTGAATGGAAGGCACTCAAGAAAGTAATCACAGAAGCTAAGCCTTTTTGTACCAACTAAGACATGCTGTTCAAGGTTTATATCTAAATGGATTGATGAACTGATGAGACTAGTGGAAGAGAAGAAAAATGTGTGGTATGATTATAAATTTGCAGGGGATATGGACTATTATAGCAAGTACAAACTAGTCAGCAGTCAGTCACTAAGGAGGGTTATAAGGGATTAAGACAAGCTAATGCAGATTATGAGAAGCCTTTGATTAAGAATACAAAGGAAAGTAGCAAAGAATTAAATGCTTATGTTAACACTAGAAGGAAAGGGATTAACAACATTGGCCCACTAGATACAAATGGAATAACTATTGATGATCCTGTAAATGTTACTGACAACCTAAATAAATAAATAAATATTTTGCACCTATACTCACACATAAGGTTGGGTACATCAAAAGTACACCAAGTTATAACTGGGAACTAAATGATTTTTTATAATTGAGAAGAAAGTGAAAGAAAAATTGTTGAAGCTAAAAGTAAATACCTGGGGCTGATGGGCTCTACCCAGTTATATTAAAAGAAGCAGCAAAAGAACTAAGCAAACTCATGGCCATAATTATAAAAGAATTGTTGGATTCAGCAGATGTTCCTACAGATTGGAGATATGCAAATGCCTCCTATTCACAGGACTGATCAAAGGGTTAGATGAGAATTTACTGTTCCAGTAAAAATAATGAAGTCAATGGGGAAAGATCATCTTAACAAGAATTGTTTGGAAATCACATGGATTTGTAAAGGGCAGGGATCATGTCTGCCCAGGCTGATTAGATTCTATGACACAGTAAGTAAACGAAATGGATGCAAGCAATTTTGTTATCATATACAGCAATACCCAGAATAGCACTCATAATTGGTACCGAAACTGTTCCGTGTTAGGTGAAACAGTGCTGACTGGGGTATAATTATAATGGGTTTTAACTGAATGCATACCAGAGAAACAAACAGTCTATAAACAAATTATAATAAATCTATAAACAATTTGCACTTGATAGCCAATTAAAAGGATTTGAAATAAAAGAATATTGCAAAATTTTATTAATGAAAAGGTAACATCATGAGAGATGAGAAAAAAGTTTTGTTTATTTAGGTATTTCAATAATGAAGTCTGGTGAAGTCGTCTCCTTTTTCTGGGCATACAGATCTTTGTAGCATCGAATCCCATCTTGTAAAATTTGCCATATCCTGAAGCTACATTCAACATTCAGATCTCCATTCATAATCACCTTGCAGGCCATGTCAACTCCATGAAAAACTTTCTCCAATTCCTCTGTTGAAAATTCTTTTGATGCCAATTCAGAACTGTTTTCCTTTTCTTCATATGCAGTTTGCTCATCAATTTCAATGAGAGTTGCATCATCTAAGTCATTTGCATGCAAGTCAATGCAGTCATGTACATTGGCAGTGTCCAGTTTCGAACCCAAAGTCTTTTCCGATGTTCACAATGTCTTCGGCAATTGTCTGAACTTGCGATTCAAAACCAGTGAAATCATTTGCCAAATGAGGCAAAATATGCACCAAACAGAAGCATGTTGTTGGCAATGATTTCTAGCCAATTTGCAGATATATTTTCAATTGCATTCCTGATGTTATAATTTTTCCAAAAATGATGATCTCACTCCTGTTGAAGCTTCAGTCGCTTGGGAAAAAGTTCACTGCAGATAATACGCCTTGAATGTAGCAATTAACACCTTGATCCATGGGCTGTAAGAGAGACGTGTTAGGTGGAAAAAGCATATTTTTATATTTTCATTGAGATCAGAAATTTCAGGTAGATGGCTTGGTGCATTGTCTAAAAGAAACAAAATTTTGAACTCCATCCCTTCATCTTTGTAGTAATGTTCAACCGTCGGACAAAAATAATTTGTGAACCATTCTGTAAACAATTCTTTTGTAATCCATGCTTTCTTATTGGATCACCAAATTATGGGCAATGTGCTTTTTACGCAACCCTTTAGAACTCTTGGGTTTTCTGCTCTGAACACGAGTAGAGGCTTCAATTTAAAATCCCCAGATGAGTTTCCACCCAACAAAAGTGTTAAACAATTTTTTGATGTTTTATATCCAGGTTGTGCTTTTTCATTTTCAGCTAAAAAAGTTTGTAAGGGCATTTTTTTCCAGAACAGTCCAGTTTCGTCAGCATTGAAAATTTGTTTGTCCTTGTAGCCACCTTCCTCAATGATGTCTTTCAATTCACTGGGAAATCTTGCAGCAGTGTCTTTGTTTACACTTGCACTTTCACCTGAGATACAAACATTGTGAAGCCCAACACGGTTTTTAAGTCGAAAAAACCAACCACGACTGGCTGTAAATATTTCTTTAGTCTCCTCCTCTTCATTTTCTCTTTTTCAGCGTGTTATAAAGGCTCATGGCTTTCGCTTGATGTTTTGACTCAAAGGAATTCTCTTTTGATTAAAATCTTCTATCCATATCAATAAAAGACGTTCCATATTAATCAATATTGAACTTCTTTCCTTAGTTATCACTTTCGTCATGTAAGATGCTGAAGAAATTCTCTGCTTTTTGTACTGATCCGTCTTTCGAATAATCGTTCGCACTGATGCTTCATTCATTCCATTTTCATGCGTGATTTTAGCATACAATGCACCATCATCATGGCACTTGATAATATCAGGTTTTCTTTTTTCTAATGTAAGCCATTTATGTTTAGTAGCTCCACCACTTTCATTACTTTTCCTTTTTGACTCTGTTTTGTATTTAAAGGGGTAAAAAATAAATTGTGAAATAAAAAAGTTTGAAAAGGTATTACCTTGTCTCCTCGGGATGGAACATGGAACACTGTTGGTGCTGACTTCCTGAGGAGAGCTATTGATGCATGTGAGACAACAGAGTTGGCAATGCAACATATGTATGCATACCTAGGCTACGACAATGCAGCATATAAGTGGAGTACATGTCTAGGCTATTACTGCAAATTTTCGACTTAAACTTAGTCAAAGTTTATTGCTTCCTCTGAAAACCAATAAATTTATCATAAGTTAAGATACAACAATATCTTATTTTTGTATCTTAACTTATCAAAAGATATCAAAAATTTCGGGGCGATTGAACATTATAGTCATAAAACAATAAACTTTGCCTATTATGGAATCTGATACCAAAGGCCTTGTCGCTGATTAAACTTAATTGAAAACCATGCTGTTTGAAGCCATGCTAAGTGAGGTATCGTTGTACTTAGATTTCAGTACAGCTTTTCATTGCACACAAAAGACTACTTTACATATTGGAGCAATATAGCATTAGGGGCAATTTACTGCTATGGATAAAAGGTTAATTAAGTTAAAAGGTTGCTATAAATAGGCACTGTTCTTCTTGGACTATATTATTATTAGTGGATTCCCTCACGGTTCTATGCTGGCCCTCTTACTGTTTACAGTATTTATTAATGATACTCATGATGGCATATCAAACTAGTATCTAAGTTAGCAGATGATACAAAGGTTGGCAGAAGGGTTAATGACAAGAGTCAAACCATACTGCTGCATAAAGCAAGATAAATTTGGCAGATGGGCTGAGATGTGGCTTGAAGTTTACAATGGTAAATGCAAAGTACTGTATATGGACAGCAGAAATCCTGGAATAACATGCCAATTAGGTGGTAGCGCACTTAAGGTGCTGGAGAATAAAAGAGAAGCGTGAGGAAATTGTATGGTCAACACGAAGTTCTCTGAGTGATGGAAACAGGCTGGTAAAACAGTTTGTGGGTTTCAGTGAATGATATACAGAAACTTTACCAAAAGGGACAAGGAGTTGACAATCCCATTGTATAAGGATGGTTAGGCCACACATTGAGTACTGCATACAAGTCTGAAAGACTGATTTTAAAAAAGATGATCTCTTGGAATGGGTGTACAAAACAGAAACCAGATCAGCCGAGAACACAGGGGGGGGGGGGAGAGACCGGTTCGTCAAACTGCAGTGCTTGGAAACCAGGCACTTTCAAGACCTACCTGAAATGTTTAAGACTTTAAATGGATTAAGTAAACTTAATGAGCATGGTATTCTAACTCTTTCTCAGACAACACACATAAGGGGGCTTGGGTTAAATTTGTTCATATATTTGTTATATTTGTGAAGTAAATGAGGTTCATTTGACAAATATGTGGTCTCAGTTCTCAATAATGTCCATTTTCACTTATAGTCTACCAAACACCACATACTTTTTCTGACAGAATCCCAATAATTGGTTAATAAAACCATTGCTCATCTCATTTGACATAATTATTCGCTGCATAATTCCTTTCACTTCAAAGCTGGTACTTTAGCATACGTCCGTTCTGATATTCCCTGCCAGAGACCAAGTAATTTAGAATCTCCTCTTTTTGATCTTCTCTGGCTTAAAATCTCTCAGCCCTACTCTATCAAATTCATCCATTGCCACAATCATTCTCCAAACTCCACTAATCACTTGGACCTTTTTGACTTCCTCTCTTTGAAACTTGACTTTTTCCAGGCCAACTTTCCTAACAGTGAGGTAATTTTCTTGGTGATTTTGGTGTTCACAACTCCAGCTGGTTTCCATTTTTCTAGTTACACAGAATGGCTGGTCGAGATGCTGAGGCTTTTGCAATTACAAATGACCTTGCACAGCTTGTTCATTTACCTACCAGAGTACTAGACAATCCTTACCATACAGCCAATATGTTCGATATTTTTTTTGCAAACAACTCTTAAGTACACAGTCAGGGTGAGTTGTCCTCTAGGCACCTCAGACACACGACTTGATGATGGTCTCTTCTTTAATAGAGCCTTTCTCTCTTGGCCATTCTCAACCCTATGTTGTTTGGTATTACAGTAATGAAAAATGGGATGATCTGCAAGATTTCTTTTCTGTGGTCTGATTACTGTTTCAAATCTTCTGATGTCAATGTTTGCTCAGATTGTGTCACTGAAATTATTCTTGTATTCCAGATGAAATCCTGCATTCCACACTCCACCTTACAATCTCGTCCTTTATCTAAACTTTGGTTTTCCAATAAATGTGCTAAGGCTGTTCAAGAAAAGATGTTGTATACTGTAATTGGTTTGTTTCCAAATCTCCAGGTTCATTTTCTGCCTACACTAACGCTCACAACAATTATAATGCAGTTATTAATCAGTCCAAACTAGATTTCGAACAGGCTAAGAGTACGAGTCCCGCCAAAGCTAAGCTATTGGCCACAAATTTTACTCATTTCTTCTTCCACCTCTCTAAAAACGGATAGTTCTATTGCTGCCTCATAAAGATAAAGCTTACCTACTAGTATCCTACTTACTTACTAACTTGAGTATTGATGATCTTGGTAAACCACTTCCTAGCATCCCCAGTACACACCGTCCAATGCCTCCTGCAGTATTCCATCAAAAGGAGGTTAGAAGAATTTTAAAGTCTTAATGATAAGAAAGTAGAAGGTGCTGATGGTATTTCTCTACCTGTTATAACCTCTGGTCCTGAGCTTACTCCTGTTCTGCATCGCCTTTTTACACTTTCTTATTCCACTGGTGTTTTCCCTTCCCTTGGAGATTCTCATATTGAGCCTGTTCCTAAAATGGGTGAAAAATCCCTTCCAACCAATTATTGTTCAATTATACTTACTTCTACTCTTTCTAAAGTAATGGAGAAATCTATTAACTGCCAACTCTTAAAACTATCTACAAACCTTCCACGTGATCAATATTCACCAGTATAGATTCTGTCAGTGTCAATCCTCTGGTGATATATTGGTTTATGTTACCCATCTATGGACAAATTCAATGGAAAAGTTTGGTGAAACTCAAAAAATTGCTTTTGCTATTTCAAAGGCTTTTGATCATGTTTGGCATAAAGGTCTCCTAAATAAGTTCCATCTTATGGTTTACCAACTTTTTTGTAATTGGGTATCCAGTTTTCTCTGTCTTCTAATTTCTCCATTAATGCTGGTGCTCCCGAAGGTACACTTCTTTCTCAAACTCTTTTCTTCTTGTATTTAATTACCTCTTCCATTGCCAGAAATCCTATCTGGTTTTGCTGATGATAGCACATTGCATTCCACTGTCCAGTTTGGAAAACCCTGGCCTGCACAAACTGCATCAACTCTAATATCCACTAGCAATTCCTTAAATGCTGATCTCCGTGTAATTCTCCAGTGGGGGCAAAGATAAGTTAGTTAATTTCAATCCTACTAAAACTCAATCCTGTCTTATCTCAAAAAATAGTTCTTCTGCTCATCTTCGATGACAAAATTTCTAGACAAGACCACATCTCTACTAGCGATAACCCTGATTTCTAATTCCCTTGGAATAAGCACATCATAATATTGCTTCTCCTACTTTCTAAAAAACTGGGCTATCTCTTTTGCTCTTGGCATTACTTTTTTGCAAATTGAAGCAAAATCTGCTTCAGTTAGCAATAAAAAGTAAACCTCTCTCAGACTTTTAGGTTTCACTCAAAGGATGGCAGTCAGGGTAATGAATGACCCACCTCTGACAAAGTCTCTCTACCCTCTGTCTTACAGACATTCTGTTTTTGCTGCATGCCTTTTCTATAGATACTTTCTCTGAATTGGCTTCTATAATTACCACTCTCTCTTCTAAACCATTCTGAACACATGCTGCAATCAGTCAACATCCTTTTACTGTCCAACTTCAAACTCACAGAACCAAGTTTTTTCCTTCCTCATTTATTTCTTCAACTTCCATTTTCTGGAATAACCTCCCTTCGTTATATTTCCTGAAAATTACAATTTGCAGAAATTCAAGTCCAATATCAACAAGAATCTTCTTTCATCTTCTCAACCTTCAACCTGTGCATGGTACTAAGTACAGTAGACTGTCAAAATAATGGCACCCCAAATAATGGAACGTTCAAGCTAATGGCACATTGAGACTGGATGTTTATATACAGTGCAAGTGTCTTGCAGTGCCGAAAAAAGAATATGGCAAGTCACATGATTACTGTATTTGTTTATGTTTGCCACTTTGAAAGTGAATTCTGTACTGATATCATGGATTATACACCGCTGTTTTACATTTATTTTAAATTAAAAACCCCTCACTATGGGTCCTAAAGTTAATAAACCTCATACAAAGAAAAAAGAAGAACATTAATGCTTGGTGACAAACGACGACATAATCCAAACTATTACATTAGGGTCACTCAGAAAATTAATTTATATACCCATGTGTGTTGGGTCTGTTCTATAGTCGATTTGCCTGTTTTTCTGAGGGGGAACCTTACTATCTATGTCTGAGACCGGCTAACTCAGCCATGGAACGAAAAAAGGCCATAAAAGTTTCCCGTGTCATCGACAGGATTCAAACCCAGGCATTTTCCACCCAGTGTGAGGAGAACGGTGACAATACCACTATACTACCCATGCAGACTAAACATTATATAATAAAGAAAATAGAACAGAGCATAAGTAGGGGTGTATTAATGGCAGAATATAACATTGGACCATCAACACGTTAGTTTTTTATGTGCATTTAATAAAATTGCATTCTTAATCTCTCTATTCCTTATTTAGTCTCATTATTTCTGCATTAAATATATGAAAAATAAAACTTTCTAGATAACGGAAAAATCAAAATAATGGCACCTTCAATCCTCAAAGGTGCCATTATTTTCTGAAAGTTTACTGTACTGTATGTTCTAATACCTCTCATGGCTGGGTTTTTCACATAAAAAAAAATTGAAAAGGGTTGGCTGCCAGGTAGATGCATGAAAATTTGCTTTCACCCAGAGAGTAACTGATTGGAAGAAACTAACATCTGGTGTTGAGGAAATTTATATTTTGAATAAATTTAAGGAAGAATTAGGCATATAATTAGTCAGATAGGGTAAGTAGTGCTTTTTTTTTTTTTTTTTGGCTAAGTTTGTTTTCTTGCATCATTGGCCAGTACTAATACTACTAATCATAATTATATACTCATTTGATTGTTCAATCACTTTTGCCTATCACTGAAGGTGTGCGTGCGCACGCACGCACGCACGCACACAGTTTTGCTGTTTCACTAACCGAATGTTTTACTGATATTTCCCATCTAATAGATGAGATATTGAATTCCTGTGCATTTTGTTCAGAGGTGTTTCTCCTCTTTTTCGTGCAGGTCCTTTCTGTACACATTTTACATGCCACACTCAAATTTCTCATCCATTATGCAAAATGTAATATTGGGTTTCTGATATCCCTGTTATGTCAGCAGCTAATGATTTAGCCAGTAATTAAAATTGATCAAATAGCTGTATATTTGTTTATTATGCTTTTGATATTAGTGCACTAACAGATAAGAGGATACACTTTTTTCTACATTTGTTATAGCTATTACTGGAGGATATTTCAGGCCAATTTCTGTTCTCCATTTACTCCATTTCTGTTTATTATTTTTATTGGATTCCATTCTGGCGAGTCTTTAATATAATTTATACTAAACTGATTGCTCTCTAATGGATCTGAATTCTGGGTATCAGCTATCATTCTTTAGAATGTCATCACTGTCAAATACATGGGTGTGGTCTCTCTGAAGAGATGAAAATCTATTTGAAATGTTAATTCCACCTCAAAAGGATCTGCAAGTATCCTTCCACAGGTTCTGTTTAACATATTCCAGCTCCTATGAAGTGCAGGCAGTTCAGAGAAAAATTTCATGCTGTAATCGCTCTATAGCCACTTCCGGGGATAAATTTCACGAATAAGGCCTTTTACATATAATCTCTGGTATTCTGTCATGTTTGGCCAGAATACCAGACACCTTCACTCTAAGAGCAAGCTCACAGTACCTTTCTTAGCATTACATCATTAACTAATAACTCATAACTCCATTATTTCCTGCATGAATGACAACAGCTGGCATCCATTTTACCTTTCACAGTTGCTAACTCTTCAGTGACATCTTTTTACTCCTTCTCCAGGCAAACATGTTCTGTTTCTATTCCATCTGTTAATTTTACGCAAAATATTATCTACTTCTCTAAGAGTCACCATATGTTACAGCCTCTTCATCTGCTGCAATTTCATTTTGTTTGTTATAATTATCACTTATGATCATCTCTTCTATGATAGGCTTCTGCACTAATTCAAACTCCCAATGTTTAGAAGTTCCCGCCAAATGATTCTTTTCCAAATCATCAATTTCTTTTTTTTAAAGTCTAGTTTCATCTATTAAAATACTAAATTTTTTGTATATAAATTGCATAAATTGTACATTTTGTGCATAAATTGCATAAATTGTACATTTTGTGCATAAATTGCACATTTTGTGCATAAATTGCATGATATTTGCAAACATTCTGTGAGAAAGAAGTGAGGTATGGAAGTACCACGTACCACATCAAGCACACATACTGTGACCAAGAAACAACTTCAAGAACTTAATGTCTGTTGATGCCAGGCACAGTTTTATAGTATTATACACAATTTATTAATAGTTTATAGTAGTATTATAATTATATAATTTATAATATTAAATAATGTATTTATATTTATCAATGCACTGCATAGTATATAATTTCTTATATAGTGCAAAAACAGCATAATAATTAGCATGTTAAGCAAAAAAATGTTTCCTAACAGAAGAACCCCATAACAATGAAAATACATTAAACAAAAATTACTCTTTCATTTTCTCAATGATTTTCAAAATTAATCAAAATAATTTAAGATAATACTAAAAAGATAACTTACCTCTTCTGGTTTATTATATACGTAGCAATTGGTAAACATTTTTTGAAAGTCCTCCTTGCATTCTTCAGCAGAATAGTACCAACAATTTTCAAGTCTCTTTTTAATGGTACCTAAGTCCATTGGTTCTGAAATAATTTTGTGATAGTCCTGAAAATGAAAACAAAGCCTTCAGGATTGAAACTGAGATTCCCATAAATTTAAGCAATGATGGGAATATAAAAAATAAGTGAAGAAAAAAAAAAAAAAAACTATGCAAAACTTAACCATAAAGTAACAAAGAAACAGTTATTTCTTAAGATTAATTACTTATACAGTAAAATCTCGTTAATACAAACTCAATTCATACAACGTACTCGTTTATGTGAAGCACATACCATTCTCCGATGAAAGGATACTTTTCTATGTAAATATATTCATTTATTATAAAATTCAGTTAATATGTACAGTATTACAAAGTTCATTTTCACCCTGTGAGAAATAAATATTGTTATTTTGTGCGTTTAATACAAATCTTGGCACAGTTGTCTGATTATTGCCCCTGGCCACCTACTTTCTGAAGGATAGCACTGAATTCTTTTATGTAATTAGAATTCTTTTGTGTAAACAGAACCAGTTTATGGTAGTTACAGCATAATTGCATTCTGAAAAACATCATTGTGAAGGATGAGCTTTTAAATTAACAAAAGAATAAAAACAGTTTTTCTAAGTTGTTTACCTACACTTTCTTGCTCTCCACTGGATTAAGGTCAATTGCAATTGTTATGCTAATTCAAAGAGTCTCTTGCTACAGCACAGTATAATCTATTTTTTTGTGCCATTTTATCTGAGCTGATGTCTATTTTGAAACTTGTGTATAACTTAAATTAACTTAAAGTTTGTTTATTTAACAGTGTTATGGTGACAAAACGTAAATGGACAGAATTAAGCCTGAAAGTTAAACTGAAAATTTTACAAGAGCCTGATAGAATGGAATGAAGTAAAATGGACAGTGCAAAGAAATACATCCCTTTACCTACTTTATCTACTGTACTGAAAAATCAAAAAAACTAAGTATGTGACACTAGGGCAGGAATAAAAAACAGGAAATGAATTTGTGGTGCAAAACAAGGAGCTTGAAACAAAACTTTTCAAGTGGTACCAACAGACGCATGCATCTAATTTGCCAATATCACGTCTGATTTTGCAAGAAGAGGCAAATTATCTAGCTTAGCAACATGGAATTAGCAACTTAAAATGCAGCAGTTTCTGACTCCAAAAGACAGGAATAACTTGGTTTTATGCAATGTTTTGCAATGAGTCTGGATTAGTTGACAAAGAAAAGGCTACAGACTGGTTGTGTTCTGTACAGTCCATTCTTGAAAAATATGAAGCAAAGGATATATTTAATCTTAATGAGACAGGTTTATTTTATAATTTGCTGCCAAACAAAACGTTTGCTGTTTAAGGAGAGTCTTGTCATGGTGGAAAATTGAGTAGACTCACTGTTATGCTGCACAATTCAGATGGCAGAACAAAACTACATTCAATTGTGATTTGTAAGTTTTCCAAGCCAAGATGTTTTAAAGAAGTTAACTTCCTTGTGATTATGAGACCAATAGAAGTGCTTGGCTCATGGTCAAAATTTTTCTGTTTTGGTTATCAAAAGTGAACAGGAGAATAGCTTCAGAAAAATGAACACTAATGATTCTAGATTGTTGTACAGCACATTCTGCCAAGACACTTAAGTTGAAAAATATACGGTTGTTGTTTTAACCATCCAATACCACCAGTTTTATGCAGTTATGGATTTTGTGGCAGACTGTTGTACAGCACATTCTGCCAAGACACTTAAGTTGAACAAATATACAGGTGTTGTTTTAATACCACCAGTTTTATGCAGTTATGGATTTTGTGGCAGATTGTTGTATAGCACATTCTGCCAAGAAAGACACTTAAGTTGACAAATATACTGTTGTTTTAACCTCCCTATACCACCAGTTTTATGCAGCCACTGGATCAAGGCATTATTTATAACCTCAAGAGAGCATATGGTGCCCAGCTGATAAGGTACTTGATCCACAACATAGGAGGAAACAATTGGCAGAGAAATTGGAATTTCTTGGATGCTATCTGTAATCTTCTATTGCTTGGAACAGTATTGCATCAAGTGTAATTTTTGTTTGTTATTTGATTTTTAGGCGCATTAGCAACTAAGGCCATATTGCTCCAGGGATATGCGGTGGTCATTCCCTGACCTTTCCGCATCCTCCGTATTTGGTGAGCATGGGCTCGAACCCCAGTCTAATCAAGAAGCATGTACTACGCACTGCTGCTCCTGCCCACCTGGATATGGAGGCGCCAATCAAGCGTAATAATCAACCGCTTCCGAAAGAGTGGCAGTGGAGACAATATCATTGAAAAACATGGTAGAGCAAACAAATGTGATAGAAACATTGAGAAAAGGGGGAAATTTGAAGGAGCATATGGATTTTGTGGCAAATTTGAAGTTGTGAAGGTGGTTAATGAAGTTGCTACCACAGCAACACCAACACCAGAAGAGCTGCTGTGCACAAAGCAAAACAATGATGTTTTTGTTAGCAACAGTGAAAGTTGAAGTACACAAACTGGCTTAATATAAAAAAAAAAAAAAAAAAAAAATGCCCAAAATGCATTGAATATAATAGAGAATATGTTGGCCTGCAGTAACGTTGATAAAGAAACAACTATTGCATTTCATAATGTCTGTACTGTAGTTAAAAATGCACATAGGACAAAAACTGTGGTGTGTGGGTTGGTTCTGCAGGTCTGGAAGGGGTTGTATATGATCTGTACCTCTGGATGCCTTGTTCTTTTTCTTTCCTGTGTCCTTATTTCCTCATTGAAGAGATGAAAATACTGTGGGTTGAATTCAACCCCCTGTTTTCTATTAATTGTTGAAGATCCTAATAATTTGATAAGAAATGCTTCTTTGAATTTTCTTCTGTTGTGACTATCTGTGTAAATAATATTTGTGTTATGGAAGTTCCAGGTGGAACTTCCATAACATCTCTCCACGCCTTCTACCACATTGGAAGGCATGGAGAGCTGTATCAGACTGATTGATTCTGCCATACTCTACATCTTTTTTGTGCTCTTTTATTTTACATTGTAAGCATCTGTAGGATTCCCCTATATATATACTTCCATACCCACAATCTATCTTATAGATCAGACCTCTAGGATTGTCGGGGTTGTTGGACTGTTGTTTTATGATCTGTTTTATGGAGGCTGAAGTTTTGTAAAAGGTGAATATACCGAATTTCTTGGCTTCTTTTGCTATTTTGGTGCTAATTGATGATATATACGGTATACATATGAAGCTTCTTCTTCTGTCGAAGTTAGGTTGGGGTTGTGGAGTGAACTTGGAGGTGTCTATGATGGCTTTTTTGATGATGTGCATTGGATATCTGTTCTTTATGGCAAGCCTAGTTATTGTTTGTAGTTCATGTTGTATGTTATCTTCTTTGCAAATTCTGTAGACTCTTCTGATGAATGACTTTAGAATGCTTATTTTAGTGGAGAAAGGATGGCAGGATTTATAGTTTAGTATGATGCCTGTATCTGTGGGTTTTCTGAAAACTTCCATATCTAGTTCTTTGGGTTTTCTTGAAAAAAGAATGTCCAGGAAAAGAAGTTGGCCATTGTCCTCAATTTCCATTTTGAAATTGATTTTTTGGTGATGATTGTTGAGAGCTTCAAAGAATTTTTGTAACTTATCTGTACCATGATTCCAGATGGCTATGATGTCATCCATGTATCTACACCAGAATTTAGACTTTACCTGTTGGTTTTCCAAAAAATTTTCTTCAAATTTAGACATAAAAATTTCTGCCAGGAGAGGAGATAGGGCGTTTCCCATGCTGAGACCAGAAATCTGCATGTAGAATTTCCCACTGAAGGTGAAGTAAGGTTTGCCTATGGAGAGATCTGTGAGGTCTATTATTTCTGTGGCTGGAAAGGGTCTTTGGTATCCCATGGTGATATGGCTGTGTATCGTTTGGAGGAGACATGTTTTTGCTTCTTCTAAGGGAATGGTAGTGAACATGGAGTCCACATCAAATGATAGTGGCACATCTGCTTTATTGATTTCAACACCCTTTATCCTGGATATTAAATCCTAGGTATTTTTTATCGAGCTTTGATTCTTTGAAACTATCTGGGAGAGGAGCTGTGTCAGCCGTTTTGATATCTTCTGACCTGGGTGATGTCTAATGCTAATAATGAGTCTGGCAGGGAATTCTGGTTTGTGTGTTTTAATGTTGGCGAACATGTATGGTGCTTCTGAATTGTTAAGGTTCAACTTCCTGTGGAGCTCTTCAATAAATTTCTTGTCTAGTAAGGTTTGATGTTTTCTTTTGGCTTTTTTCTCGAGGCTGCTGGTAGCATCTGTTTTTACTGCTTTGGGGTGCTAGTGTCTTTTAGAACTATTCTACTTTCTCAATGTAGTTTTCTTTGTCAATGACTGTTTTGCTCCCTTTGTCTGCTTTAGATATATGTATATTCTTGTCTTCTTTCAGGTTTTTCAGTGCTTTCCTTTCTTCTGTGGATAGGTGGTTGTTCTTGTTGTAAATCCTCCTGTAGTTTGAGCAGTATATTGACTGCATGGCTGTGATGTTTATCGTATCTTTGGCTAGATTATCCTGAATGTACTTTAAACTATTGTGGAGGTGGGCTAGGAAATCTAATGTGGGGATATGGTTGGGTGTTGGTTTAAAATTAAGGCCTTTGCAAGTACCTGAATTTCTGCATTCATGAGAGTTTTTGAGCTAAGGTTGATGATATGGTCGAGAATTTTAGAGGTATTACTAGGTTGATCTACTTCGCGTACCGGCTTATCATTGGAGGTATTATTAGGGTGGGCTACTTTGCGCACCGGTTTATCTTTCGGAGAAGGGTGATTTGAATTCAACGGTAAATTTTGGTTTATAAGTCAAGAGATTTTTTCCTTAAGATATTTGCATAGATCTGTGTGTGTTTTGGTGGAACAGATGGATATTAATTGCACCATGTTTGAGAAATCATTTTCATTCAAGTTTTTCTTTAGTTCCTTTCCTCAATGTTTTTATTGTAAGTATCTGTAACTTTCGATATGTCAAATCTAATTTGTCTAACTGCACTTCGTAATAGTTTTAAACACATAATCTTAATAATTCTTCCCGAAAAATTGTTTTTAATGGGGTCTTATGTTATTTTTTACGTTTTTTATATTTAAAATTGAGTGTCTTTTATGGTTAGGGTGTTTTATATTTAAAATTAAGGCCTTAGCAAAGGCTTTAATTTTAAAGCAACACCCAACCATACAACATAAACCAGAAAGGGCAAATTGATTTTATTGTTTTATGGTAGTGACCTCCAGAAATGTGTTTTAGAAAAATATCACAAAGGCATTCAAAATTGATTCTTTTAATGGAACATATGATAACAATGAAAATGTAGTGCAATTTCCATTATAAAAATGACCTTTTAGAGAGATAAATAGCTTAATTATATAGCGAAAATTTCAACTCCGAGATCTTGGAACGAATTACCAAAAAAAAAAAAAAAAAAAGTGTTATTGGGTTAACATTGCAATATTTTCACGACACCTCCATTTATTCTTACAGGATGCAAAATACGTTTCCACTATTGCAAAAACTTAGGTAAACTCGAATTTCTGTACATTGAGTATTATATAAGCCAGGGAGTGGCTGTATTAGTTTAGGCTATGCTTAAATAAAATATATATATTAATAACTCCATGTGGTATAAGAGTGGTTAATTATACATATCAATAATTCTTAATAGATAACAACCATATAACACCCTTCCCTAAGTATATTAGAATTTGTTTTTATTATTTTTCATTTCATTAATTTAAATTAATTTATTTTTGATATTATTATTATTTATTATCATTCTTAGATATATAGCATATACCAAATAATAATAAAAAAAAAAAGGTACAACTGACACTTTTGGGGAACCTCGTTATTACAAAATGTGAAAATTTAGGTCTCTTGAACTATGTATTAACGAGATTCGCTGCAGATTTTATATGCAGATAAAAGAATACAATTTTTTAAATTTATCTGATCATTAATTTAAACAAATTCACTTTTTCACTTTCAAATTATTATATTTTCTGTAAATCTGATGCCAACATAACAGAAGAAACCAGAACATTCAAAACAGAAAAGGAAGATTTTGTTTTATGATTGAAATACAAAAAGGTTTGTTTGTTTGTTCGTTCGTTTTTTTTAAATGCAAGTAATTCATTTATTCTGGAATCTCTAATAGTGGATATTAGAATCCCCCCCCCCCCAATTTGGGGGTTGGTTCTTCTATAGGAAATATTACTAAGCCATGTCTTCATAAAAATTGAACTATTCTATACCATATGTAACTTCAAAGGAAAATTTGTTTTTTATGGAAGAAAATACTGTAAGACTATGATTTTCAAATTTTAGTTTGCTGTTTCATGAAGTAGAAGGTACAGATCCCACTAAAGTACCAAAAAATTAATAAAATATATACAGTAAACCCTCGCTATTCGCGGTATCTGTATTCGCGGTTTCGCGATCGCTGATTTAATATAAAATGAAACCTAAAAAAAATGTGAATTTTAAAGCGCCGTGAATATTATCCGCCATAAAAAAACATGAGCGTGGCTAAAATTATCTTTCCGGTCAAAACAGCGCTCAGTGGGTGGGGGGAGAGGGGTAAAAAATCGCGAGCGTGGATGTTTTTCGCTAATCCTTGTTCAGTATGTGTTATGCGCTTGTAATGGAAATTTAGTTTGCATTTTAATTTTTAAAAAAATTTTCGAAAATTTCGAAACGCATTTTAATTTAAATGCTTATAAATTGAATAAATTTATCAATTTATAAATTGATATGCTTACAAAAGTGATAAATCTACCGTTTTGCAGTGTAAAACAGACTTTTTCGAGTGTGTTAACGGATGAAAGTGACTTTATTGTGGACAAGTTCTTTCTAACCCGTACAAAAATATGGCTACGAATAACAAGAGAAATGTGAAAATATCAAAGAAGGTGATGACATTAGCGAATAGAATTGAGTTATTAGATGAAATTTTTAATGGTGAAAGTGTCTCCTCAGTGGAAAAACATTATAAAATCAATGAGTCAACGGTACGATCGATCAAAAAATCTGAAGAAAAAATCCGCCGTAGAGTCCGTGAAAACGCGCTAATTGCTTCAAAAATTTGCTCTGTAACTCGTGATGTTAAATTAGAAAATGTGGAAAAGGCTTTAAATCTGTGGATAGAAGACCTGAAAATAAAATTCTGTTAAGTTCACTCATCATTCGTGAAAAGCCAAAACACCTTTATCAACACTTTAGCAAAACTAGTGATACCACTGGCAGGATAAGTTTTTTTTTTTTTTTTTTCTAGCAAAGCCGTTGGTTTGAAAGATTTGAAGATTTGTTCGAAATTTCTAATAAATATTACATTTAATATTAAATTGTTTTTATTTTCATTTCGATGCCATATGCCTGCATTTCACTATGTACTGTCAATGTATATATTCATATTATGAAGGTACATATAATACATACATAGACAAAATTTTAGACTAGTTTTTCTTATATATTTCATACTTTGGAATGGAACCCCTTTTTACTATGGAAGCCATAACTCAGTATTAAGTTTTCGGTATTCGCAGCATTTCTCAGGAACATAACCCCCGCAAATAGCGGGGGGTTTACTGTATATAAAACTGCCTTTGCAGTTGTTTCTGGATCTGTTTTGAATCCTACCTTTAAACCACGCGAGGGCAAACTATGGCCCGCAGGTGGTCCGCCACACATTTTTGTGCAGCCCACGAGCTTTTGCAATATTTTCGAAAAAAGTTTACTTATTTTATGCCTTTTGCAACGCCTTTTTGAAAAATAAATTTGTATATGTAATTTATTATAGAATTTGTCGACTTGTAAATTGTTTTATCATCTCTGTATTCTTCAAATTGAGATAGAATTTGAAATTGTGCGCGAACCGGAGCGGGCGCTTTTATAACGGTAAAATTTGCGATTATAAACTAACCGCGCGAAACTACAGTAACAGACAACCGGTGATGACGACAACGGATTTGCTGCAGTGGCAGAGTAATAGGATAGGACTGCTGACCAGCCGCAGTTCCAAACTGTTTTCTCTGACGGTCATCCCGCAGTTAGTTTTTTTGTGTTATCTTCGGTTATCGTCTTGGTACCAGTAGCAATAAATATAATATTTACACCCTTTTAAAAATGAATAAAAAACATGGAATAAAAAAAATTCAACATGGGCATCGTGTCTTCAATGAAGAGTGGAACACAAAATATTTTTTTGCTAACACAAATAACGAGACTATTTGTCTCATCTGCAGGGAGAGTGTCTCAGTGTTGAAAGAGTACAATATTAAAAGACATTTCACTACTAAACATTCCGAATATGGTGCCAATTTAATTCCGGAAGCAAGAAAAAAAACTGCTGATGGATTGATTCAAAATGTATCTAGACAACAAAATGTGTTTACGCGGGTAACTAAGGAACAAGAAGCTACTGTAGAGGCAAGTTTTGTTATTTCTCATATAATTGCAAAAACCAACAAGCCATTTTCTGATGGAGATTATATTAAAGAATGTACGACTGAAGCTTGTGGAATTATATGTCCTGACATTAAACATAAATTTGAGTATATAAGTTTATCTCGGCGAACCGTAGTAAGAAGAATTGAATGTATCGATACAAATTTGAACGAGCAATTATTATCAATAATAGAATCCATAACATGGTACTCGATAGCTCTCGACGAAAGTAACGACCAAAAGAATACCGCGCAGTTATTAATTTTCATGGTAGATGTACCTCTAATATACACTACAATATACAATATACTCAAAGAGGTAACTACCATCAGGGGTAAAGGGAAGGGTTGTTGCTTTCGTAAAGGAGACTACGATGGTCTGAGACAGTATTTAAATTCTATACAGTGGGACCAACTGATGATGTTACCAACAGCAAATTCAAAATGGGAAGCATTCAAAGAACTTATCTTGGAAGCTACTAGGCTTTACATATCAACTAAGAAATATTGTTCAGGGTTTAGGCCTAAATGGATGTCAGATGAACTAATGAGACATATGGCAGAGAAGAAAAATGCATGGGATACATATAAATTAACATGTGACACAGAAGCCTATGATAGATATAAGCTGATCTGTAACCAAGTTACAAAGGAGATTAGGCAGGCGAAGGCAGATTACGAGAAACCTTTGGCAGAGGATGTAAAGAAAAACAGCAAGGAGTTCTTTACTTATGTAAACTCTAGAAGGAAGGGGATGAATCAGATTGGTCCACTTGATATCGATGGTTCAACTGTTGATAGTCCTGCTCAGGGAGCTAAATAACTAAATGAATATTTTGCATCAACATTCACACATGAGAAGTTATTCAGCGATGTGAATGCCAGAGGTGTATTCAAATCTGGCAGTAAGCTAGATAATCTTGTATTAACTGAGAGTAAAGTGGAGTAGAAATTGTTGAAGATAAACACAAGAAAGGCACCTGGGGTGGATGGGATCTATCCAGTTATATTAAAGGAGGCAGCAAAGGAAGTAAGCAAACCCTTAGCCATAATTATGAGAGCTTCCTTGGACTCATGGGAGGTACCTATAGACTGGAGATGTGCAAATGTGACCCCAATTCACAAAGGAGGATCAAAGGCTGACACAAGTAATTATAGACCTGCGAATTTAACTTCTGTTCCAGGAAAATTAATGGAGGCACTGGTTAAAGAAGCACTGCAGGATCATCTAGACAAGACTTCAGTTATAGCTCGGACACAGCATGGTTTTGTTAAGGGAAAGTCTTGCCTGACCAATTTGAGTGGATACTATGATGCAGTCACAAAAGAACTGGATGCAGGGAATAACTTTGATATTATATATTTGGATCTTAGAAAGGCTTTTGATACTGTTGCACATGGAAGACTACTGCACAAATTGGAGCAGTGTGGCATTGGAGGCAAATTGCTGCTATGGATAAAGGGATGGTTGAGGGGAAGAAGACAGAGAGTGGTAATCAATGGACACTGCTCATTGTGGACAAATGTTATTAGTAGAGTCCCTCAGGGTTCATTATTGTTTTCTGTATTTATAAATGATATTGATGATGGTATATCAAGCTTAAAGTCCATGTTTGCAGACTATACGAAGGTTGGCAGGGTTGTTTAAGGACACTACTGATGCTAAGCTGCTACAACAGGATCTGGAAAGATTGAGCAGATGGGCTGAGAGGTGGCAAATGAAGTTTAACATTGACAAATGTAAAGTACTACATATGCGAAACAGCAATCCCAGAGCAATGTATCAATTCTGTGGTACTACACTGACAGTGGTAGAGAATGAAAAGGACCTGGGGGTAATTGTGGAAGCAGATATGAAGTTCTCTGAGCAGTGCAGACAGGCTGCAAGAGTAGCTCATTGTGTCTTGTCAATGATATACAGGAATTTTTCCAGCAGGGATAAGGAGGTGATTATTCCCTTGTATAAATAAGGCAATGGTCAGGCCACACCTTGAGTACTGTATACAGGTCTGGAGGCCTCATTTCAAGGATGCAGAGCTGTTAGAATGAGTACAGAGAAGGGCAACAAGATAAATGAATGGAACAAAGGGTTGCTCTTATGAAGAAAGGCTTAAGTTTTGCAAATTACAGTGTCTGGAGACTAGGCACTGGCGAGGTGATCTGATAGAGGTGTATAAATCCTTGAATGGTTTGAGCATGCTCAATGCCAATGGGATGCTGCCTCTTGCTCAGAATAATCACTTGAGAGGGCATAAATTGAGACTGAGGAAAGACAGATGTAGGATAGATGTGCGGAAATTTGCCTTTAGGCAGTGGGTAGTTGGTTGGCGGAACAGACTTCCCTCCCTTGTTGTGGAAATTGATAGCCTAAATAAATTTAAGGCTCAGCTGGACAGGTATTTCGAACGAACGGCGGGGTGAAATGGAAGTGTCTTTTTTTTTTTTTTTTTTTTGGCTGATGCTGCATAAGCTTGCTTTCTTGCATCATATGCCTCTACTAATGCTAATGCTAAATGATTTGCCGTAGACATCGTGAAGAATACCATCCAGACCGTATGGTGTCTACAGTGAAATTCCCTATCAGCCAAATGATATGGAGGTGCATTTCATATCGCGGAGTAGGTCATTGCATGGTGCAGTAGATCTGATACAAAATTCAGGTACACCCTGGATGACATTCCACCAGTATCAATGAATCCAGTCCATGCCAACAAAACTATATTCCCTATACCAAGATGCCACCTCCAGATGCTTTGGTTGTTTTAACAAAGCAAACAGAGACATTCCCAGCACCACTGCAAGCAGATTTTTCTGTTCTGAAACAAGTGGCTTCCAAATAGGCAGGTGACTGCTAATACCAATTTCTTCAATTCCCTGCACATGGCATAGGCTGAAATAGGGCAGTTCTGGGCTTGGTTGAATTCAGATATTTGCTGCACACTGAATGTCTTATTTTTCCACACAGTCCACCTAAGAGCACAATGGCTTCACTTGAAGTTTTGTTCTTCTGCCACATTTATGCCTTTAAGATGTGGAAGAAATGCTAGCTTTCCAGTCATTTAAAACCTTTAAGATGGATACTTTTGAGAAACAATTTATGTCTTTCAATTCTTGAATAGTGACTCCTGATAAACATCAACCACAATAAGCCACTTTTTAAAGTCCAATAGATCACACATTTTCCCAACTCTGGTTGCAGATTACTGTAGTTGAATAGCCTGTTCAGTCTTTATACTCAGTGATGCAACGTGTCATCACCTTCCATCAATTTTCTATGCATCTATTTGCATTTCTTCTGTCTGTAACTGTCTTAATACATAGGTTCAGTTTTTTTTTTTTTTTTCGGCTAGTGTGTGTAGTTACTTTTTAACACTATGCAAACTGTGATCAACTTAAGTTTCCCCTCTAAAAGAATTTCAAGGAGTAGAACCAAGAAATGCGGAAAGTTGAATTTGTTTTTATGTAAAGGTTGAAGATCATGGAGTGGCTTGAGAAATAAGAATCACAATGCAGTGAGGAAAATATTTAATACTGGTTCACTGGAAGATTGAAGTCTCTGTCAGTAACTGACTGAGCAAAGGCAGATTGTCATGAGATAAAATTAGAACAGTACTTCGTATATGAAAGTTAAACAGTATTTAGTATTATTTTATTGCAGGATAGAAACAAAGTAATTCATATCATATTGGTATATTTTATAGTGGCTTATGATGTGCAGTAGGATACAAAATTTGGATAACCAGCAAGTCCAAAAAACCTCGAAGACAAATCCTCAGTTATATAATATAACTGAACTTCTATTACTATACTATTTCATAATTTACTGTTTAAGCTGATAATATCAGTTTTATATTAAACATTTTATGGAGGAACGACAGTTGAACAAACTTACTGGTAAATTCAGCTGCACAGCATCCACGGGCTGATGAAAGGGCCATGCAAAATTGTGTTTCCATATTGCCTTCAAGACTCTACAAAGATACTGAAGTTGATTTGTATTGCGATGAGGTTTTCCAGGATAAGGGATGTAAGCTGGCTGAACAACACCATTTACAGGTTGATACCTTTCCTGATGTACACTTGCCATATCACCAGGTGCATTCTGTTGAAAAACAAATAAGATTTTATATTAACAAATTATATAATCTTAACACACTTAGACATCATGAAAGAATATATTTAGGCAAAAAAATCAAAAATTAATGAACAATTTGTAGGTCTTTAGGTAACAAAGAATACCTTGAATGAAAAATAAATATTACTTTCTCCATGTATAATAAAATCAAAGGAATTTTTTACCACAGTAGTGTCAACATTCACAAAAAAAAAAAAAAATCCTTCAAACAAGTAACATTCACAAAAATATTTTTAAATATAAATATTAAAAGCAAATAGCCTTAAATATTTAGCAGCGTCTTGTTAACCGCTAACCTCTGACTTCTGCTGAATTTAATGAAGTTCTAAGTAAAAGGAATAAAATACACCTGCTAAGCCATGCACAACTTATACAGCTTATCAGGCCAAAAAATAAATGTTGAAAAATATAAGCATATCTGCAGGAAACTACAACTAGAAGTTTGTCTATAATTCTAGGTATTAAGAGAAAATAAATAATAATTTTCCATTCATACTCTGACAGCCCAGGAGTTTACACTTCACTGTAATATTTTTCTTGCAGCCAAAATACCAGCACAACAGTTAACAAAGAGATGGGCCACACTTTTATTTTATTTTTAGGTAGCTCAAACGGGTCTTATACTAACAATGTGTCTGAATGAGTAAAGATGTGGATGCTACATGGTATAGTAGCATCAACATATATTAATCCAGGACCACAGCATGTCCTCAGGCTGAAATTACAAGTAAACAAATGGCACAAAACCTCCTGACTATTCAATAAAGAGAAGCTCTAAACATACTGAGCACTCTCATATTTATTATCAAACTATCTGAGGGACTAATAAAAACTTGAAATAAAATAAATAATTAAATAATAAATGAAATAAGACAAACGTTAGGAAGCAAAGAAGACTTGCTGGAAAACCAACAAATTCAGCAATTTTTAGATTATAATACATATCTATTGCCACAAAAAATGGATCACGGTGGAATTACTGAAAGAAAAAAGGATACCACATAATTCTTCACTCAACTAACTAATTAGTTTCCTAAATGATCATTCACCAAAGAATTTCTCTATACAAACAGGAAGCTCACTCTCAAATAACTCTGTCTTTTCTAAAATATTCACAAAAGAATAGAAGATATATTGGTATTAGCAGTGGTAAACAATGCAATCAATACAGCTTATACAAGAATAGTACATATGTCTCACTCCTAATAATTTGTCTAATTCATCCTTAAATTTATTTCCTGCAATTATCCTTTTACCATATAAATTTATTGTCCCATTATGAGCTTTTTCTGTGAATGAATAAAGATGCAAACAGAATTAATTTTCCTTCAATCCATTTAAGGTCCAATGATGTCACCTCGCGTGCTCAGTTTCTAAGCACTACAATTTTCAGAACTGAAAAATCATGTAACCTTTTTAATGATTAATCTTTTGTAATTCTGACTAATCACTCCCTTGTCTTTACCAACATTATCATTAGACCCCCATTAGCTGTCCTAGAAACCAGTCTGCACTGCTAAAAGAACTTCTATGTCAGACTACAGACTCTCTCTCTCTCTCTTCCCCCCCCCCACGTTCGGTGTGATACCACCTATTATGCCATGTTATTCTGGGATTACTGCAGCCAATTTACAGTACCATGCATTGACTTAGTTGTCATGTATCAATCGATGTGCCTGATTTTTTCAAGATCGTCTTGCAATGTGCCTTGATTTCTCTCATTGATCACCCTGGCCTGTAACATTTGCAAGCTTAGACAATGAGACTGATATGCCTTTATCAATAATATTAATAAATACTGAAAACAGAAAGTGGGCCACCAAAGGATAGAAAACTCTGAGAAACTCCATTAATAACAATAGGAGAGCAGTGCCCATTTATATCCACCATCTGCCTTCTATCACTCAACAATCCCTTTATCCATAGCAACGCTCTTTAATACAGTAGTCTTCATCATGCAGAAGTGTTAAAAGCATTATCAAATTTAAGTATATAATGTCAAAATTACTTTTTGCATCCACTTCGTTTCTTAATGAGATTGGTCGAACAAGATTCAAGCCTTCACAAATCCATGCTGTTTTTTTTTTTTTTTGTTTTGTTTTTTTTTTAGTTAGTTGTTGGCACATCGGCTTCTGTGGCCATAATGCACCTCCCAAGGTTTTTGCAGTACTGTGATCCAAGCCTGAGGCGGGATTCGAAACCACGACCTTTGGGTTGCCAGGAAGGCACTTTACCCACCCAGCTAGCCCGGTCAGCAATCCATGCTGTGATTGCCAAATAACTGCATTCCTGTCAAAGATGATCATGCATTATTTCTTTAATATTCATCTCCGCTATTTTCTCCAGAAGAGAAGTCAAGCTTACAGATTTGTAATTACTTACTTTGCCCTTTGATCCCAGTTTGTACACAAAAGAAACATTTGCACATCTACAATATGTAGAGAACTGTGAATCCAAGGATGTTTTGATAATTATGGCTATGGGTGTGCTTATCTCTTTTGCTGCACCTTTCAATATAATTGAATAGATTCTGTCAGCTTTGCGTACCTTATTTAGTATCAGTATTAATACAGACAAATGATGCAAAAAAGCAAGCTTATACAGCATCAGCCAAAAAACAGAAGGGAAAAAAAAAAAAAAAATCCTATTTCACTTATATATATATATATATATATATATATATATATATATATATATATATATATATATATATATATATTATTTCAAAAAAAAAATATATATATATATATATTTCTGCCCTACAAGCCTTGCACATTCTTTCCAGCACCAAATTGATTGGCAGGTCTCTCATCTTGTACTCCTTCCTATTTCCCAGAAATGATAGGAAGGAGTACAAGATGAGAGGCCTGCCAATCAATTTGGTGCTGGAAAGAATGTGCAAGGCTTGTAGGGCAGAAATATATATATATATATTTTTTTTCATTTTTACAGGATTAACTGCCGATGCTATCGAGATTGTGTTAAGTGGGTAGGAAATCTGCAACCAAGGGATGAGATATAGAGATAAAAGATTAACAGCCACAGTTAAGGTTAAGCGATTCATGTACTGTATCTAGTGTTGTCGTTGCTGTTTTGGTTTTTAGGAGCATTAGCAACTAAGGGCATATTGCTCCAGGGATATGCGGTGGTCATTCCCTGACCTCTCCGCATCCTCCATATTTGGTGGGCACGGGCTCGAACCCCCGGTCTAATCAAGAAGCATGTGCTACGCACTGCTGGAAAATGAGGCATTAGGTAATTCAAGGCATGCTGGGGGTTCTCGTGGTACAAGCAAATACATGAGCCATGTTGGGGTTACTGAGAGTAAAATAGATGCATGTATACTTGCGTGTACACTAATGCAAGGAGTATGGTAAACGAATATGAAGTACAGTGAAGTCGTCAAATGTAGACACTGTAGGGATATCAAAAACATGGTGTCACTCAAACATAAGGGATGGTGAATTTGAATGTGGACCATAACAATGTGCACAAACAATTTTATATATTATGTGCATCTTAGTTAAGAAGCACATAATTCATAAAGCAGTGCATCTAGCTGACATAGGTGGGCATAACAACGTTGAGTAGTTTGGTGTGACATAAGCACTGTGAAAACAAAAGTCAGAGTACAAGTGTGTAATAGACAATGATTGTGATAAGTTTTATGAACAACTACACAGACATACAGAGTGGTCCAATAAATCAGAATGTCTTATAATGAAGGATATTAACTTTCCAGATACTGCACCATGTGGGTTGGTCACTCACATAGTAGACAGACTTTCCTCAATTTACTGAATGACTGTTTTCTACACTGGCATGTTAGACAGGCAACAAAAAAGCAAATCTCTTGATCTCATTATCAGCAGCAACTCTTCATACATTCAGAATCTGCAAATAAAACAGGCATTAGGTGGCAGTGATCACAGTGCAGTGATGTGGTACTTACTTAAAGATGTAACTACTGTCAAGGGCAAAGAAAAAGGATTTTCCTCTTGTAGAGGTAACTACAGTGATAGTAGTAGTAGTGGCATGTGAAGCAAGAGAGCAAGCTTATGCAGCATCAGCAAAAAAAAAAAATAAAAAAATTTCACACATCCATTCCCTCTAAAAGTTTGTCCAGTTCCTCCTTGAATTTATTTAAGCTATCAAACTTCCACAGCAACAGATGGAAGTTTGTTCCAGCAATCAACTACCTGTTGGCTAAAGGAAAATTTCTGCACATCTACTCTACAACTGTCTTTCCTCAATTTGAATTTATGGCCCTCAGATTTTTAATCTGAGTAATAGGAAGAATCCCATCAGAATTGAGCCTTCTCAACCCATTAAGGCCTTACACACACACCTCAATCAGATCACTTCACAGGTGCCTAGTCTCCAGATGCAGCAATTAGCAGAACTTAAGCCTTTCTTGGTAAGAGGACCTCTACATTCCCCTCACCAATCTTGTTGCCCTTCTCTGAACTTGCTCAAGGAACTCTACATCCTTCCTAAAATAAGGCCTCCAGACCTGTATGCCATACTCAAGCCATGGAGTGACCATTGCCTTATACAAAGGGATAATCACCTCCTTTTTCTTACTAGCAAAATTCCTGTATATCAGGAGTGGCCTACTTAATTTGTGATGTGATCTACTTTTTTACTTCAAAATGTGCCATGATCTACCATCTGAAAAATTACATTGCACACGGTGCACAAATCAAGGGATGACTGTATATTTAAAATTCGTCGTGATCGACCAAAATTAAATCTGCGATCGACTCGTTGGCCACCCCTGCTGTATATCATTAACAATAACCCATGACATGCTCTGGCAGCCTGTCTGCACTGCTCAGAAAACTTCATTTTTGACTTCCAGGTCTTTTTCATTTTCTACCACCCAAAGTGTAGTACCATGCAGTTGGTACGTTTCTCTGGTCTCAGACAAAGGAGAAGAGCTGTGTTTCCATTGTTTGAACTGCTCCTTTTGCTCTGGCTGAAAGTGATGGACTCAGTTTTTAAATTCTATGTAGTGCAACTAATTGATGAAGCTACTAACAGCAAATTCCAAATGGGTAGCGTTCGGGGAGATAATCATAGAAACAAATAGGCTTTTTATGCCAATTAAGAGATACTCTTCAAGGCTTGGCCCTAAAAGGATGTCAGACAGATATACCGAAGAGACTCATGGCAGAAGAAAAATAGTTAGATTGCATATAAATTACCAGGTGATAGATGCCTGCAGAACATATAAACTAGTCTGCAAGCAAGTCACAAAAGAAGTCAGGCACACCAAGACAGTTATAAGAGGTCATTGGCAAAGAATGCAAATAAGATAAGCAGTAACACTAGAAGGAAGGGGCTGAATCATATTGGTCCATTAGATGTAATTTTTTCGGGATGACGTTGCCAAAAGTGTGCTAAATTCTTACAGGGAGCCGAATGATGTTGTGATAACTGAGAAGAGTGTAAAGTTGTTGAAGCTAAGCTAAACATAAAAAAGATACCTTGGGTAGGTATGATCAATTTAATTCAATTAAGGAAGGCTGTAAAAGATGTAAGCAAACCTTTAGCCATGATTATGAAAATCATCCTTGAATTCCGGTAAGATCCCTATGAACTGGAGATGTGCGAATGTATCCCTAATAAAAGGAAAAACAAAGGATGACATGAGTAATCGCAGACCTGTTAGCTTGGCATAGCAGGGAAAGTAACAGTCACTGGTTAAAGAAATAATGCATGCCATCTAGACAGGAATGCAGTTATTCTGCAGTCACAGCATGCATTTGTTAAGGAGAATTCTTGTCTAATCAGATTGGATGTCATTATGCAGTAACAAAGGAAATGGATAAAAAAAAAAAAATCATCAACTGTTCATCATCATACATTTAAATTTTAGAACAACTTTCAATACTGATGAACATAAAAAAATTGTGGCATTAAGGTCGAGTTACTGCTATGGATAAAGGGATTGATTGGCAGAGGGGGAGAAGCAGCATGATTATCAATGAGCACTGCTCTTCTTGGATTCCTGTTATTAGTGTAGTTCCCTAGGGTTATTTGTAGGCATGTTGTTGTTTTCAATAATTATTAATGATAGTGATAAAGGCATATCAGGCTTAAAGTCCAAAGGTTGCAGATGATACAAAGGTAGGCAGGGCAGTTAATCACAGTAATCAGGGTATGCTACTACAGCAAGATCTAGCAAATTTAGGCAGATGAGCTGAAGCGGCAACTGAAGTTTACTATTTACAAATGCAAGGTGCCCATGTGGGGAGCAGTAATCCCAGATTAAGGTACCAACTGTGTGGTACGAGACACCCAGGGCAGTTCAAAATGAAAAAGATCTATAGGTAATTATACAGTCAAATACAAAGTTCTTTATCAATGGCATACAGGAATTTTGCCAGGTAGGATAATTATCCCATTGTACAAGGCAATGGTTAGCACACATTTTGAGTACTACATACAACTCTTGAATGCCTCTTTCAAGAAGGATGTGGATTTGTTGGAATGTGAGCAGAGAAGAGTAATGAGATTAGTGAGGGGAAATAAATGGGCTTCAGTTCTGCAAATTGCATCATTTGGAAAGTAGGTACCAACGAGGAATTCTATTGTGATTGAGGTTTAAAGGTTTTAAATGGAATAACTAAGCTCATGCTGATGACATCCACCCTCTTGCTGAGATTATACATAAGGGGCCATAATTGAAATTGTGGAAGGATGGTTGCCTTCAACCAGTGTGCAGTTGACTGTTAGAACAAACTTTCATTGGTGTTGTGGAAGTGGGAAATGTTAATAATTCAAGGAAGAACTAGGCAGAGGTTTGCTTTTTTGCATAGTTTGCCACTCCTAATACTAAATACTTGTACCTCTTGTATCGTATAAAAAGCTTAGTAACTTCTAAGATTACTCCTCTGAATTCTTCTCATTTAAAATTTGCAGTGGCATCATCCATTGGTCCCATATAAAATTATTTAATAACTGTTTAAGACCACCATAATCACCTTAACAAAAGAAGTTCTTTACAAGTAGTTTCTTTAACAGACTACCATATCAGCATTTGAGATTCTTAATGCATGAGGAGTCAGTGCTGATAATCAGATTTGGAGTACTGCTTTCTCTTGTTGCCACTCTAACATACATCCAATAAATCCAGAAAATTTCTGTTAGTGTGTGAGTGACCAACTACAAATTCTAGTCAGTATCCCCCTTACAAGACATTTCTATCTACTGGTCCACTCTACCTGTTATGTTATTTGGTTTTTAGGAGCATTAGCAACTAAAGCCATATTGCTCCAGGAATATGTGGTGGTCATTTCCTGACCTTTCCGCATCCTCCGTATTTGGTGGTCACGGGCTTGAATCCCGGTCTGATCAAGAAGCGTGCACTCTACCTGTCTGCACAGTTGTTCATTATACTCATGACAGTCATTTGGCCTATAGCAAACTCCTACTCTCATTTCAACTTTTCCAGTGCTTATATCACACCAAACTGCCTGAACACTGTAATCGGATGCCCACATTATCTGGGTGTCCTGCCTAAGATTCTATGTGCTTATTAATCAAGAACATTAACCCCATCTCCTGTACACATTATACTCACCCTATCAAATTCCACATTATTTATATCTGAGTGGCACACCATGTTTCTGATATCCCTACTGTGTCAGCATTTGACGGCTTAACTAGTATTTCAAATTTGTAAACCATATTCCTAGCATTAGTGTACAAGTAAGCATACCTTATACCTGTGCCTGTTTCTGCCTAAAACAGCTCATATTAGCATTAGCATTAGTAGAGGCATGTGATGCAAGAAAGCAAGCTTTAGCATTAGCAGAGGCATATGATGCAAGAAAGCAAGCTTATTCAGCATCAGCCAAAAAAAAAAAAAAAAAAAAACACCCACTCCCATTTCACCCCTCCGTTCGTTCGAAATACCTGTCCAGTTTAGCTTTAAATTTGTTTAGGCTATCAACTTCAACAAGTGATGGAAGTCGGTTCCACCAACCAACCACCCGCTGGCCAAAGGCAAATTTCCGCACATCTATCCGACATCCGTCCTTCCTCAATTTGAATTTATGCCCTCTGAGGTGATTATTCTGAGAAAGATGAAGAATCCCATTGGCATTGAGCATGCTCAAACCATTCAAAGCCTTATACACCTCTATCAGATCACCTCGCCGGTGCCTAGTCGCCAAACTCTGTAATTTGCAAAACTTAAGCCTTTCTTCGTAAGAGCAACCCTTTGTTCCATTTACTAATCTTGTTGCCCTTCTCTGTACCCGTTCCAGCAGCTCTACATCCTTCTTGAAATGAGGCCTCCAGACCTGTATACAGTACTGAAGATGTGGCCTTACCATTGCCTTATACAAGGGAATAATCACCTCCTTATCCCTGCTAGAAAAATTCCTGTATATCATTGACAAGACACCATGAGCTACTCTTGCAGCTCGTCTGCACTGCTCAGAGAACTTCATATCTGCCTGCACAATTACCCCCAGGTCCTTTTCATTCTCCACCACTGTCAGTGTAGTACCGCAGAGTTGATACGTTGCTCTAGGGTTACTGTTTCCCATATGCAGCACTTTACATTTGTCGATGTTAAACCTCATTTGCCACCTCTCAGCCCATCTGTTCAACCTTTCCAGATCCTGTTGCAGCAGCATAGCGTCAGTATTGTCCTTAACGACCCTGCCAACCTTTGTATCATCTGCAAACTTGGACATTAAACTTGATATCCCATCATCAATATCATTCATAAATACAGAAAACAACAATGGACCCAACACTGAACCCTGAGGGACTCCACTAATAACATTAGTCCACGTTGAGCAGTGTCCATTGATTACCACTCTCTGTCTTCTGCCACTCAACCATCCCCTTATCCATAGCAGCAATTTGCCTCCAATGCCACACTGCTCCAATTTGTGCAGCAGTCTTATATTTGGGTTACGAATACATGGGCTGTGTTAGAGTTACTAACAGCAGAAACAGGTGCACATATGCTTGCTTATACACTAATGTTGAAAAATAACTGACATAAGATAAATATTCTTGTTGACACTAACCCGAAAATTTTAAAATCCAAAATATCTCAATTTTATTTCAGATTTTGATAGCTTTTGCCAACAAAAAGACATTAGCATTACTGGAGGCATATGATGCAAGAAAGCAAGCCTATGCAGCATCAGCTAAAAAAAAAAAAAAAACACTTCCATTTCACCCCTCCATTCGTTCGAAATACCTGTCCAGCTGAGCCTTAAATTTATTTAGGCTATCAGCTTCCACAACAAGGGATGGAAGTCTGTTCCACCAACCAACTACCCACTGCCTAAAGGCAAATTTCCGCACATCTCTCCTACATCTGTCTTTCCTCAGTCTCAATTTATGCCCTCTCAGGTGATTATTCTGAGCAAGAGGAAGAATCCCATCGGCATTGAGCACGCTCATACCACTAAAGGCTTTATACACCTCTATCAGATCACCTCGCCGGTACCTAGTCTCCAGACACTATAATTTGCAAAACTTAAGCCTTTTTTCATAAGAGGAAACCCTTTGTTCCATTCACTAATCTTGTTGCCCTTCTCTGTACTCGTTCCAGCAGCTCTACATCCTTCTTGAAATGAGGCCTCCAGACCTGTACACAGTAGTCAAGGTGTGGCCTGACCATTGCCTTATACAAGGGAATAATCACCTCCTTAACCCTGCTAGAAAAATTCCTGTATATCATTGACAAGGCACCATGAGCTACTTTTACAGCCCATCTGCACTGCTCAGAGAACTTCATATCTGCATGCACAATTACCCTCAGGTCCTTTTCATTCTCTACCACTGTCAGTGTAGTACCACAGAGTTGATACGTTGCTCTAGGGTTACTGTTTCCCATATGTAGTACTTTACATTTGTCAATGTTAAATTTCATTTGCCACCTCTCAGCCCATCTGCTCAACCTTTCCAGATCCTGTCGTAGCAGCATAGCATCAGTAGTGTCCTTAACAACCCTGCCAACCTTTGTATCGTCTGCAAACTTGGACATTAAGCTTGATATACCATCATCAATATCATTTATAAATACAGAAAACAATAATGGACCCAAAATGGAGACATGTCAACTCACTGGAGTTACTGTAAGTTTTCACTTCTGGAAAGTTTTCTTTCATTCACTCTAGTTTTTTCTGTTCTGCAAACAGTAAAACTGCAAAGAAACAGCATGTTTCTCTGCAGTAAAACTATTCACACGAAAACTGCAAAGAAACACTGTTTCTTTGCAGTTTTCAGCTACATTTTCTGAATGGTTGGTGTGGACAAGAATATTTATCACATTTTCATTCTCTCTAAAAACAAAGTCACTATAAAAGTTTGGTGTGTTACCAAATAGTATGGACTTTCGTCTCTAGCATTTCCTATAGCCAATATTTCTAAGCTATGCTAACTGATCCTAATAAAATTCCTGCATCAAAATTCACTGATATAAACAGAATTAGTGTATACCTTGAATAATAATAATAAAAAAAAACATGTTACTGTAAATCATGATATTCAACTTGAAAATACTTGTTGTTTTGAGGTCTTCAAAATGCATGAGTCTAGAGTAGTGTTTCCCAAACTGTGTTCTGCGGAACGCTAGTGTTCCGTGAAAAATCATAATTAATCTTTTTAAAAAATAATAAAATAAATAAATTTTGCATATTTGTAGCATACACCACATTTGTATCGTTATAATTTTTAACATTTTTTTTTAAAATTATTAATATGCCATCATAGACTAAAAATCAACCAGACCACAGAACACCTTATTTTGGCAGGTTTTTGCATAGAGAAGTATGCGTAGAGGTAAAGACATCTACAAAAAAATAGAAATGCAGTGATCTAAAATACCATTCGTATGTGATTTAGCCTGAAGTACATGGGTAGAAGGAGGGTGGGGAAGCGAACCGATAGCATAACTAAAGTCACTTCCTTGTACAAATTTTTTTGATAATTATCAGTATTTCAAAATATTATTATTAAAATAAATGACCATGGATTTGTGGTTGAAAAAAGGAACTTTAAAATGAGAAGCAAGTTTGTTTGTTTGTTGTTGGGTTTTACTGGTGCATTAGCAATAGAGAAGCAAGTTTGGCATAAAGGTCTTCTAAACAAGCTTCCATCTTATGATTTACCAACTGTTTTTAGTAATTGGTTATCCAGTTTTCTCTCTGATCGCTCACTGAGGGTGATGGTAGATGGCTCTCTGTCTTCTAACTTCTCCACTAATGCCGGTGTCCCCCAAGGTTCAGTTCTTTCCCCCACTCTTTTCCTCTTGTATAACAATGACCTTCTTCCATTGACTGGAAATCCTATCCATAGTTTTTCCGATGATAGCACATTGCATTCAACTTTCCGTTTTGAGAAATCTTGTCCTGCTCAATCAGCTTCAACTTCTCGAAAATCTGCTACCAATTCCTTAAATGCCGATCTTCAGGTAATTCTCCAGTGGGGCAAAGACAACTTAGTTGATTTCAACCCTTCTAAAACTCAGTCTTGTCTTATATCTCGCAAAAAAGGATTCTTCTGCTCCTATGCTTATCTTTAGTGACACTCCAATTTCTAGGCAAAAGGATATATCTCTTTTGGGGATTACCCTTACTTCTAATCTCTCTTGGCACAAGCACATTACAAATATTGCTTCCTCTGCATCTAAAAAACTTGGTTTTCTCTTTCGCTCTCGGCGTTACTTTTCTTCCAAACAGCTGCTCACTCTGTACAAATCGCAAATCCGCCCTGCCATGGAATATTGTTCCCACATTTGGGGTGGTGCCCCCAAAACCTCTCTCAGGCTTCTTGATTCCATTCAGAAGAGGACAGTTAGGTTAATTAATGACTCATCTCTAACAGAGTCTCTCACTCGCTTTCTCATAGACGCACTGTTTCTGCTGCTTGCCTCTTTTACAGATACTTCCATGGGCACTGTTCTTCTGAATTGGCTTCTATAATTCCCGCTCTCTCTTTAAAAACAGTCCGAACACGTGCCGCCACCAGCCAACATCCATTTACTGTCCAACTTCAAACCCACAGAACCAACTTTTCATCTTCCTCATTTATTCATTCAACTGCCGTTTTCTGGAACAACCTTCCTTCATACGTATTTCCTGAAAATTACAATCTACAGAAGTTCAAGTCCAATGTCAACAAATATCTTCTTTCGTCTTCTCAACCTTCCAACCAAGCACGGTACTAAGTACTATAGGTTCTAATACCTCTCGTGTTTGGGGCTCACATAAAAAAAAAAAAAAAAGTATTTCTAGTATTGAATCTGTGGTTGATGAAAACTAACACAATATTGTTACACTTCAAAGTGAAGGATTTCAATTCCTTCAAAAAACAGGAACCAACTAAGAAAAAGACCAAAACGAAAGTATGACAGTTATTTGAATTTTGGCTTCACATGTGTTTGGGGGGGGGGGTGCTCCAGTTGCACAGTGCACCGTATGTAATAAAATATTAACATGCAGTTCTTTGGTTCCCGCTAAACTTGTTTCTTCGTAAGTGTTCCGTAAATATATTGTGAAATGCTGGTCTAGACAGCGTTATTTAACCGGGGGTAGCCCCAGGGGTACGCGAAAGATTAACAAGAAGCAAAAATATTTTGGAACAATTGAAAAGTATTTTTTACTTAACCATATTCTGTAGTAATTACACTATTGCCATTATTGAGCTAAGTGACAATTCATCAGAATTGATGATTT
The DNA here is from genome assembly GCF_048544385.1 of Mastigoproctus giganteus. NCBI lineage: Eukaryota > Metazoa > Arthropoda > Arachnida > Uropygi > Thelyphonidae > Mastigoproctus > Mastigoproctus giganteus. Next base: position 28,673,147 of record NC_143577.1, on the reverse strand, counting down.
ATCCGATTTTTACTTAAGCGTGTTTTGTATTATTGTATATACGCTATTGCGATTTAAGTGATGATTCATCCGAAGTGTTGCATTCAAGTCTCAAGTATGCCAAAATCCGATTATACGCATATTCCATTTTTGATTTAATTAAATTTGATTAAAAATTTTGACATTCTGATTGAGATATATATTTTTTTTTTCAAAAATATTTATAAAAAAAAATGATGATTTTTTAAGACTTTATGGCGATAATAATTAACAAAATACATGTTTAGGTTATCTAATAAAAAAACCTAATTTATCTCTATATTTATTTATTTATTGCTATTAAGAAATGCAAAATGATATTTTTAAGTATATATTGATGCTTTATAATTAAATTTTCTTTTTAATTATTGTTAATTTAGTGGTTAAAAAAATTACTGCCCCATAATTTGGCAGGTATTAATATACATAATCCAATTTTGTTCTTAGTCAAATTTTTTAATCCAAAAACGGAATGTGCATATAATCGGATTTTGCCAGTACTACCGAGTATTTACGAAATCACTCGAACTGTGTCCGATGGTTGTTGGATTACCAGCTGTTCACCATCCATTTTGTTTTAGCTCTTCTCTGTAAGCTCAAAATTTCCACACAACTGCATGCGGGGCTGCAGTTGTGTGGAAATTTTTCCTGCTAATTCTTCCATGTGATTATTTTAATACCCCATTATGGATAAGTTTATTTTAAAGTGAAAACATGAAGGTTAGAGTGGCAGTATATGTAGTTAAAATAATGAATTGTAAAGATCTAATGAAATTACACTTGTTACTCCATCTGGACCAAGTGGTGTTGAGAATGTCATTGGAAATCTGCTAAAACCAAACATAATACCGCAAAATCTTTGAAAGCTGAGACCAAACTCAAATATCGTTATTATGATGAAAGTTATGTTAATTATGGTTTCATTTCAAACAAGTGTGATCCACCCCTTTCAGTCTTTGTAATGTGCAATCAAACTTTGTGGAAAATTGCATGAAGCCCTCTCTATCAGAACGACATCTTGTAACAAATCATGTTGAATAGAAAGATAAAGTTTTTTTTTTTTTTTAAAGCATCATTCGATGCAGACAAGCTAGGGATGCATATGTGACAAGTGGGACAAAAAGGCAATTATACAACATATTCAATGACCTCCCCTTAATGTCCCAAACCACATGCACAACTCTTTTAGGTTTAGCATAGTCTTCTGACTTTATCTTTAAGGTATCTCACATGCTCAACAAACCTCATTCTCTCCCCTGTGCAAACCACCAGTTACCTGATGGTGGCTATATATAATAATGATACATCTTGAGTCCACACCAATGCACTCCTGCTCAAACTCAAGTAAGCTTTTAATAGTATCTGGGCAGTTTTAGTATTAGAAATCTTCAACTTATATTACTTGGCCCAATTTATTAAGTCACTGAGAACTTCTGATGCATGATCATGGAAATGCAACAAGGCATTGCAGTATAACAGTACCAATATGCCGTGTGCATACGATATTATGCTGATTCCTGGATAATGCCAGTTTATAAATTCATCCAGGACAATGGTCAGGCATATAGGCCTATCACCGAGACCTGCAGGCAACCCCAATATACATCTCTCTGGATTTCAGTGTATTTAGTTCTACCACTTTTCTTGAATTGAAATACTGGTTAAACACACTATACACATTATCTGGACAATTTATGGTTCTAATTCTAGACAAGATGCCTTCCCACCAGAGCATGTGGAAGGCATCTCGAAAATCAATAAACCAGCCTAGAACATACCACCCCTCATACACCTCATAGTACCGCACAGTTGGTATGTTACTCTGGGGTTACTGGTACCCATATGAAGAACTTTGCATTTATGCATGTTAAACTTCAGTTGCCACCTCTCAGCCCATCTGCTCGACTTTTCCAGATCCTGTTGCAGCAGTGCACCGTCCTTACTGTCATTAACAACTCTGCCAACCTTCATATCATCTGCAAACTTGGACAGTAAGCCTGATATACCTTCATTCATTCAGAAAACAAAAATGGGCCCAACACTGACCCCTGGGGAATGCCACTAATCACATTGGTCCACAAAGAGCAGTGCCCACTGATTACCACTGTCTTCTCCTACCCAACCATCCCTTTATCCATAGCAGCAACATGCCTTTAATGCCATACTGCTCCAATTTATACAGTAGTCATCCATGTGCAACGGTATCAAAAGCTTTCCTAAAATCCAAGTATAAAATAACAAAATTAATTTTTGCATCCAGTTGCTTTGTGACCACATCATAGTTAGTTATTTATTTGGTTTTTAGGAGCATTAGCAACAAGGGCCATATTGCTCCAAGATATGCGGTGGTCATTCCCTGACCTTTCCACCTCCTCTGTATTTGGTGGTGACGGGCTCGAACCCCGGTCTAATCAAGAAGCGTGTGCTACGCACTGCTGCGCCTTCCCACCTGGCTACGGGGCGCCGGCTCCACATCATAGTATCCAATCAAATTGATCAGACAAGACTTCCCCTTAACAAACCCATGCTGTGTCTGAACTATAATTTCAGTCTTGTCTAGATGAATCTGCAGTGCTTCTTTGGATTGGATTAGACTGATGTTTTAATTAGTCTGATCCTCATATTTGCTCAGATTGTGTGTGTGTGTGTGTTTTTTTTTTTTTTTTTTTTTTTTTTGGTAGTTGTTGGCGCATAGGCTTCTGTGGCCATAATGCACCTCCCAAGGTTTTTGCAGTACTCTGATCCAAGCCAGAGGCGGGAATCGAAACCACGACCTTTGGGTTGCCAGGCAGGCACTTTACCCATCCGGCTAGCCCGGTCGGCCAGATCGTGTGAATGAAATTATTTTTGTAGGGGTGAAATCATTTATTCCTCATTCCACTCTAAAATCTCTTCCTTTTCTGGTTTTCCAACAAATGTGCTAAAGCTGTTCAAGATAGGAGCACATCAGTACATTGCACATGGTTTGTATCCAAACCATGTGATTGCCGCTGGCTGGCTGAAGACAAATTTTGACACATCTACCTTGCAAACCATTCTTCCTCAATTTAAATTTATGCCCCTCACGAGCAAAAAGATAACATTGAACTTACTCAAATCATTCAAAGCCTAAAAGAAGACCTCAAAATCACCTCAATCAGACCTCCGTGCAGGTGCCTAGTCGCCATACAATTTGCAGAAGTAAAGCCTTTCTCTGTAGGAGCAATCTTTTGTTCACCCCTCACTAATCCCATTGCCCTTCTCTGCACCTGTTCTAATAGATCCACATCCTTCATAAACTGAGGATTCCAGACCTATATGCAGTACTCAAGATGAAGCCTAACCATTTCCTTATACAATGGGATAATCACCTCCTTTCCCAAACTGGAAAAAATTACTAAATGTCATTGAAAGAACACCAAGCTGTCCAATCAGCTTGTCTGCACTGCTCAGAGAACTTCGTGTTGCACTCACTGCACAGTTACCCCCAGGTCTTTCTTCAACCTCCACTACCCTGAGTATGGTACCAACCAGTTAGTGTGTTATTCTAAGATTACTGCTACTCATAAGTACCATATACAACTTACACATCTGATATGCCTTTATCAATATTATTAATAAATATAGTAAACAGGTCCAGCAATGAACTCTGGAGAACTCCACTAACAACATTAGTCCAAGAAGAGCAGTGCCCACTGATTACCACTCTGTCTTCTTCCACTCAAATATCCATTTATCCATAGCAGTAACTTGCCTTAACCACTTCATGGATTATCCTGAGATATCTCGTTTTTAGTTTTAAAAGTTATTTGGAACTACACGAAAAATATCTCGAGAAAGAATAATACCCGAAGCAAACAATAATACCTCCCGATTTAGGACTGAAACGTATTTTCTCTGGCATTTATCTGGCAATTTTTCATTAGGCAGTTAAATCCCAAGTTTTCTCAGGATTTTCTTACACCTGGCAGCAAACGACTTGCTTTCGTTTTACTTATATTGTACAGCAATGTCAGAACAGTAGCACACGTTCCTATGCCGCCAATAAGCAAAATATAATTTGCCATCCTAAAGGCAGAATACTGAACCAACCAAAATAATTCACAAAAACAATATCAAAAAATATTTCGGCGCCCTCTTGAACTGCCACCCGTAAGCGACACTTACCTTGCCTGTCCACTTGTGGCGGCTGTGTGCCAGAATGTAGTTAGTTTGCAATTACTGCCTGTGTGTTCCACTTGATTTTTTAAATTTATTTATATAATGAGTAATGAAGACTTTTTCTGTCCCTTTCTTTTAGCTAAGCGCTAATTTATTAAAAAAAGTCTGTATAATTTGCAATTTTTGGCGTACACGAGATAGCTCGGGATAGCCCAAATGGGTTAATTACTCCCATGTATTTTCTACGAAAAAATTAATAAAAAAAACACAAAATCTATAGACTGAGTATTCGCATGATGCATACTTTTAATCTGTAAAATAAAAAAAGTCGATCCATTACGGCACAATTTCTGGAAAAAAATGTTCCGAGACGGGGTTAATGCCACACTACTCTTTTTATGTGTGGAAGTGTCAAAAGTTTTTTTCAAACTGAAGTATATGTAAAAATTAATTTACACATCTGATTCCTTTGCTATGCATCATAGTATCCAATTAGACTAGTCAAATAAGACATTATTAATCAATCCAAACTGTATTTTGAACAAGCTAAGAGTGGGAAACTTTCTTCTTCTAAGGAGTTTTTTCTAAAATAGCACAGTTTAAGAGAAGCAAAATTAAAATTTCATGGGGTCACTTCATGAAATGAATTTCAGAGAAACAAATATAAAATTACAAGATTACTTTGGAATAAAGTAAATAGGGTAAAACTCACTCGTGTCACAATCAGTATGAATTCAGAAAACAGAAATTATTAAAAATATGACATGTCCATTTATTTACTGGTTACTGCATCCTGCATTTAGTCTTCAGCATACATTATACAGGAATTTTGCTAGCACGGATAAAGGGGCAATTGTTCCCTTGTATAAGGCAATGGTTGGGCCACACCTTGAGTACTGCATACAGGTCTGGAGGGCTCATTTTAGGAAAAATGTAGAGCTGCTGAAACGAGTACAGAGAAGGGCAACGAGATTGATGAGTGGAACAAAACGGTGTACCAAGAAAGGTTTAAGTGCTGCAAATTGCAGCTTCTGGAGAGTAGGCACCCGTTAATAGGATTCTTCCTCTTGCTCAGATTACTCACCTGAGGGGAACATAAATTCAAATTGACGAAAGATAATTGTAGAATAGATGTAAGGAAACTTGCATTTAGCCAGTAGGTGGTTGAAACAAAATTCCATCTGTTGTAGTGGAGGTCAACAACTTAAGTTCCAAGGCAGAACTAGACAAACATTTGGAATGAATGAATGGGTGAAATGGGAGGTTTTTTTTGGCTGATGCTATGTAAGCTTGCTTTCTTGCTGTGTAGTTCTCAGCTTCTCTTCCATTCTTTTGGTGAGTGCCCAAGTTTCACTTCCATAAAGGTTTCAATATTTTACGTTTCACACAAATTGGAATATTGCTCCTCAGTATGTGACTATATTTCCTGAATGCCATCCATCCAAAATTTATTCTTCTCTTAACACCAGCCATTTATCATTATTACAGCTAATGACCTGTCCCAGATAAGTATATGACTCCACCTTTTCAATTACTGCTCCTTCAATCATTATAAGTAAAGATAAACAAGTATGCCATAGAAATGGTATACTTGTTTTCATTACTTTTGTTTTAGCCATATTCATCTTTATCCAAAATCCTTACTAACTCTGCATAACTGATTAAGATCTTCCCCTAATTCTTTGGGATCGTGGTTTATGACCACAATGTCATCTGCAAATCTTAAATGGTTTAGGTACTCTCCATTCACATTGACTCCTTTCTGCAACCAGTCTAATCTTCTGAAAACTTCAAGGGCAGCAGCAAACAACTTCGGAAATGTTGTGTCTCATTGTCGAACTCCTTTCTCGATTTTAAATTTGCTACTGTCTTTGTATAGTCTAATAAAGGAAGTAGCGTTCTCATATATTTTCTTCAAAATCATAACATATGGGGTATCTATACCTTGTCTTTCCAGTGCCCGAAACATTGCCTTAGGCTATAGGGAGTGAAATGCCTTTTCATAATCCACAAATGCCAGGCATATGGTTTTTTATATTCATTTGCTTTCTCCATTAGCTGTGATATTACATTAAGGTGATCCATAGTTGAGAATCCTTTCCTAAAGCCAGCTTGCACTTTTGGTTGATTCTCATCAAGTATTCTTTCTAATCTGTTAGTAATGACCCTTGTGAACAACTTGTAGATGGGGGATAACAAGCTTCATTCGTCTATAATTTCCAATTTATCTCCTTTCTTATGCAGCAAAACTATGATTGCATTACTCCACTGTTTAGGCATCACACCTTTTCTAATGCATTTTGTGAAGAGTCTTGCCAGTTTATGTGCCATGTCTCTTCCTCTCAATTTTAACAACTCTACAGTAACTTCATTTTCCCTCAGGGCTTTCTGATTCTTCATTTTCTTCAATGCACGTTCTATCTTGTCAGGAAGGATATCAGGGAATGTCGTATGTGTTACTAATTTGTGATCCATCTTCCCCACTGCTGGTATCATTCCCTCGCTCCTTGCATAATTCTCTATACTAGTCTTCTGCTATTTGAATTATGCCTTCTCTGCTATTTATAAGTACACCATCACTATTCTTCAGTTTCAGTATCATTTATCTTTCTGTATTACTGCTCATGGCTGCTGATTTAAGTCCTTTGTTTTCCCTTAATGATTGTTCTACATTTGTGTTAAATCTTCTTATGTCCTCTCTGAGTCTCTTTCTAATGGCTCTGCATAACTTTGTATGCTCAATTTTCTCCTTGTCAGTGTTTATCTTGCTCTTCATTGTCATCTTCAGTTCATCATGACAAGTGTTTCTTGACTAATTTTTTTCTTCTTTGGATTTCTTTTTACCTATAGGTTTCTTGGGCTTTATCACTTTCAGAAAGTTGTAATATTCCTCATCGATATCTTGGTCCTGAGCCATCTGCAGAAGCTCAAACTTGTTCTTAAGTTCCAGTACATACTGCTTTTCCTCCTCTTCTGTTATCTCAAAGACCTTCATATTATTTACTCGAGTCAGTTTTTTCCTTTCTTTGCTTACATCTGTATCAAGTGTGCATCTTACGATTCAGTGATCACTTCCAACACTTACCTTTGCTCAGGATGGTAATATCATTCACGATATGTCTTCTGTTAGTGAGGATGAAGTCGATAATCCATTTGGGCTCTTTCCATGTCCACTTTCTGTTTACCCTTTTCTTGAAAAAAAAAGTGTTCGTTACTGGAAATCCTAGAAATTCTGCAAATTCCACAAGTCTTTCACCTCTTTCATTTCTTTTACCAATTCCAAAATTTCCTATAGTTCCCTTTTCTGCACTGTTTTGTCTCTTTCCAACCTTAGCATTGAAGTCCCCCATAATGATAGTGTAGTGGGTTTTCTGCTTATCTAGAAGACTCAATTTTGGTGTACATTTCTTCAAGCTCTTCATCATCATGGCTCAAACACTGGTGCATAAATCATTATGATCTTTAGCTTGTACCTCTTAGAAATCCTGAGAAGCAGTCTTGACACCCTTGATGATGTACGTTTGAAATCCAAAATGTTGTTTTTTAATATCTTTATGGACCAGAAAGTCAACTCCACCTTCGCTCCTTTCACTGTTTCCATTGGTGTACAGCAGATTTCCACTTAATACACTTATAAGTGATTCATTTCTTGTTGTTTCAGCCAAACTGATGATATTCCAATTCACATTTTCTAATGCCTTTTCCAGCTCTAATATCCTGTCTTCACCAATAAGTGATCTTACGTTGTACCAAGTTCAGTTTTCGTGGATGGCAGCCTGGTCATACCCAGAGATTCATAGCACCCTCTGCTTCCACTCTGATCCTCTCGCTGCCATAAAAGGGGGAGTGAAAGCTGCTGGGGACTGCGGACCATTTGTTTTTTCGTGCTGTCATGTGCTGGAGAGTTCGGTATTTTCCCCTACACCATTAGAGGAAAATCCCAAACTCGGAGATTCCCAGCACTTATGTGCAACAAATCTATGTCAGTGATTTGTTTATTTTTTTAGATTTTATTAAAATTATAAAAATATTGCATTTTTTTTTTTTTAAATACTTTACTTTTGTTTCTCTTTGAAATACTGTACTTTAAAAAATAACTTTACTTTTGCTTTTAAATGCTCATTTTAGAAAGTTTACAATTGTGAAAAAGATTGCTGCTTTTCAATATTAAGGCGAATAAGTAAATATATTGATAAATCTAAAATTGAAATATTCGAAAATTTTATTAAGTACAATACACAATAACATTTACTGGACAAAACTTAACATTTAACGAGATGGTTGAGGCTGGATATTTTTAAATTTTTCAAAATAAATTTGGTTGCAAATTTGTGATGCCAATCTCAATATATAATGAAGATTATGTCCTGATGGTATGTCAGGTAAACCTGAGCTGACAGGTTTTGAAAACAAGTTTCACCACCTGTTTTCAAAACCTGCACTCCTGAACTTATTCCGGTTCTATGACACCTTTATTCACTTTCTTATTCCAAAGGTGTTTTTCCTTCTGATTGGAAATTTCTTCATATCTAGCCAGTTCCTAAAAAGGGCAACAAATCCCTCCCATCCAATTACTTCTATTCTTTCTATCTAAAGTAATGGAGAAATCATTTAACTGTCAACTCTTAAAACTATCTAGAAACCTTCCATCTGATCAACGATTGTCAGTATGGATTCCGTCAGTGTAGATCCACAGGTGATATTCTGGTCTATGTTACCAATTCATGGACAAATTCAATGGAAAAGTTCGGTGAAACACAAGCAGTTGCTCTTGACATCTCAAAGGCTTTCGATCGTGTTTGGCATAAAGGTCTTCTAAACAATCTTCCATCTTATGTTTTGCCAACTGTTTTTAGTAATTGGTTATCCGTTTTCTCTCAGACCACTCACAGAGGGTGATGGTAAATGGCTCTCTGTCTTCTAACTTCACTACTATTTCTGATGTCCCCCAAGGTTCAGTTCTTTCCCTCCATTCTGTTCCACTTGTATATTAATGACTTGCTTTCATTGATTGGAAATCCTATCCATAGTTTTACTGATGATAGCACGTTGCATTCCACTTTCCAGTTTGAGAAACCCTACCCTGCTCAATCAGCTTCAACTTCTCGAATATCCACAAGCAATTTCCTTAAATGCCGATCTCCAGGTAATTCTCCAGTGGGGCAAAGACAACTTAGTTGATTTCAGTCTTTCTAAAACTCACTCCTGTCTTATATCTCGAAAAAGGATTCTTCTGCTCGTATGCTTATCTTTGGTGACACACTCCGATTTCTAGGCAAGATGATATATCTCTTTTGGGGATTACCCTGACTTCTAATCTCTCTTGGCACAAGCACATTACAAATATTGCTTCTTCTGCATCTCAAAAACTTGGTTTTCTCTTTCGCTCTCGGCGTTACTTTTCTTCCAAACAGCTGTTCACTCTTTACAAATCGCAAATCTGCCCTACCATGGAATATTGTCCCCACATCTGGGGTGGTGCCCCCAAAACCTCTCTTAGGCTTCTAGATTCCATTCAGAAGAGGGCAGTTAGGTTAATTAATGACTCCTCTCTAATAGAGTCTCTCCACTCTCTGTCTCATAGACATACTGTTTCTGCTGCATGCCTTTTCTACAGATACTTCCATGGGCACTGTTCTTCTGAATTGGCTTTTATAATTCCCACTCTTCTCTCTTTCAAAACAGTCTGAACACATGTTGTCGTCAGCCAACATCCATTTACTGTCCAACTTCAAACTCACAGAATCAACTTTTCGTGTTCCTAGTTTAATTCATTCAACTGCCGTTTTCTGGAACAACCTTCCTTCATACGTATTTCCTGAAAATTACAGTGCACAGAAGTTCAAGTCTATGTCAACAAATATCTTCTTTCACCTTCTCAACCTCCAACCCACGCACGGTACTATAGGTTCTAATACCTCTCGTGTTTGGGGTTTTCATAAAAAAGAAGGGGAAAAAAAATGCTCATCTGTTATTGTTTCTTTTTACAAATGAAAAAATTTTCTGCAAACATACGTTGATCGGAACAAAGTAGCCATTTTCATGGCATTTTCTTTTATTAGCGGAAAATCTTCAGATGGCAAAGCCTTGTAGAATTCAAAGTTTTTTTGCAGTCTATATACTTATTTTTTAATCATATTTTGGCTTGAAGATCAATAATTTCAATTTGCAATCTGGGATTATAGTTTTCAGCCATAGAAGTAAATGAGTTCTCAAACAAAAGCTTGTATCTTTTAATGGGATTTTATATCAGAAAACCGACTTTCAAACTTGTCAAAAAGTAATTGTAATAACGAAAGGCAACAATTCTTTGGAAATGTGTTTCTCCTTTAGCTCAGCACAACATTCAAAGTGAACTACATTGTTTTGCTCAACTGGGATTTAAATAATAACAACTTATTCTGAAATGATTTGATGTCACCAAACAAATCAGATCAATTTTCCTTTCCCTGTTGTTTTAAATTAAGAGCATTTAAATGACTAGAAATGTATGTATAAATTGCAAGATCAAAACAGTCACTCCATATTTGATAGCTGTTTTATTGGTTTCCCTTTTTCTGCATTGAAACATTTCGGTGAGGTTTCAACAGCCATATTAAGGCCGTGAGATCCTGTAAAATCTACAGCTGAAATAACGACATTCATAAAGTGTTGGAGATCCAATACTTTCGCATAAAAAGCTTCTTGATGCACAATGCAGCGAATTCCAATTGGAGGTTCATCTCTGATATCTATCATTTTCTTGGTTATTCTACACATAAGCCCGATGTTTTTACCAATTATATTTTTTGCACCACCAGTTGTGACTCCTACCAAGTTTTTAATATTTAATCCTAACTTTTCGATAGATTGGCAAAAATTTTCAAAAAAGATTTACCTGTAGTTGTTCCACTCTTCATCTGTAGATCAGCTAAATCTTCAACTGGTACAAAATTATCATTAATGAAGATGAGTTGGGCTGTGTCATTTACATCAGTATTGTCATCCAGTGCCATACTAAAATATTCCATTTGTTTTATGTTTTCCAGTTGTTCGAACAAATTCTTTCCATTATGATGAAATTCATAATTTGATAAAATTCTTTCCAATATCTTCTACTCTTCGCATAATGTTGTTCGTCGAGACAAACTAATGTCTTGTATCATTGTTCGTTTCTCCGGACAAATTCTTTTTTCCACAACTTTTAACAAATTCGCCATCACTGAACGGTTCACTTTCAAAAGCAATCAAATGTGCAACAAGAACTAGAAAATCTTGATAACTTGCATGTACAGCATATAAATTTCTTGACTGATACGTTTTCAGCATGTTTTGTTGTTTTCTTAATTCGTTTTGTAACTTTGAATACTTTTCTTTTTGCAGCACTCCTTTATGTTGTTCATAAGATTTATGATTGGGAACCAGTGTCGTTTTAAATTATATTCTTTAAAAACTCAGTCTCATGACACACCAAACACACTCCTTTTTTGTCGTAATCAATGAAGAAATAGCCTTCAGTCCGCCTTGATCAAAAATACGACACTCCAAATCAATTTTCCCCTTTTGGAACATTTTTAAGAATGGTTTTTTTTAAATTCAATACAAATTAATAATTAATTCAATGCAATTAACAAGCTATATCAAAATACATAATTGTATTTAGCATACATATAACTGCACTGAACCACATGTACATGTTTGATATAATCAAGCTGGACGCTTTCATGCCTGTAGATGCAGTGGCGATCGATGCTGATTTAGTTCACTTTCCACACGGGCCTTATAAAAATTATTTCCGAGCCAGATCTGGCTCGTAGGTTGGACACCACTGCTCTTCACGCTGACCAAGCATCTCGAAGAGAACCTCGCTACACGTTCGTTGCCACCTAAGTGACATATCAGGGCTTACCATCAAGGTGTGCATGAGTGGATTTTAGGTAGGCAGGCCAACCGGACTTCTCCTAATACAAATCTTCTGAGACAGAAAGATATTGGCTCCATCAGTGTTTTACACTGAGTGTCTGATAACACACAGAATGTCCATTCCGCTCTAAGCCCCAATCCATTATACACACTTCATTTTGGAATATACACTGAGTGATCACTAAATGTGACCCACTGACATAGCATCGATAAGGTGGTTCAGTAGGTATTAAAATTCTGAGCGTGATGTGTAAAAGGAAGGATTTATCAGACTTTGATAAAGGACAGGTTGTGGGTGCTCGATGAGCTGGTGTCTCGATTTCCCAAATGGCTGAACTGGTGGGGTGTTCGAGAGTCGCAGTAGTTAAAGTTTACCAGGACTGGCAACAACCCAGTGGCAAAACTGCAAAGGTCAGCGAAAGGTTGATGTTAGAGGTGAGCGTGGGGTCCAACAACTCGTATAGGCGAACGAACAGGTGCAGCACTGTTGCAGCGTTGACTACCCAATACAACATGGGCCAACCCAGAACAATATTTGGCATAACCATGCATCACACATATAGGCTATACCAGCAGATTATCCCTACGGCATCCTCTCCTAACCAAGGTTCATCTACGTAAAAGACTTGCCTGGTGCAAAGAGCATGCAAGTTAGACGTTAAAAGACTGGAAGAAGGTGTACTGGTCGGATGAATCAGGTTATTCACTCTACACTGTGGATGGTCGTGTACGGATTTGGGGTTAACAGCATGAGGCTCTCAATCCATCATGCACGGTATCAAAAGTGCAGGCCAGTGGAGGTGATTTTATGGTGAGGGGCATGTTTCACTGGCAGGAGCTTGGACCCCTAGTGCATGTGGAACAATGTATCAGTGGTCTCCACTATCGTCAGCTGCTTGTGTACACCCCGCTTTGTTACACTTTTTCCCGCATGGTGATGGCATCTTCCAAGATGACAATGGAAGAGCTATTGGGCACTTGTTGTGCAGGAATGGTTTGAGGAACACAGTTCTGACTTCCAGCATATCGATTGGCCTCCAAATCCCCCCCATCCCCAGATATCAATCCCATAGAGCACTTGTGGGACACTATGAAAAGGCATATCAGGCGTCTGGATACACCAATCACAATACCCACATTGCTCACCACGTTACACAGAGTTTGGTTGGCCATACCTCTCAAATGCTTCTGAAATCTTGTTGAATCAACACCACGTCAGATAGCTGTACTGAGGGAAAAGAAAGACCTACAAAGTATTAGGTAGGTGTTTATAATTCAGAGATCACTCAGTGTATGTGTTCCAAAAAGATTTGGGGGGGGGGGGTGCAAGGTAAAAAAAAAGTCAGTGCTTAAATCTATTCTCCTCAGAAAGCTACTAATTAATGTAGTGCAGTATTTTAAAACCAGATAACTACACGCCCAAACATACTTTATCTGAATGGCTGTAGCTTTTATACTACTGAAAAAGGTATGAATTAAGTACTTTGATTTTTTAGTTCCCTTATATTAAGTTTTATATATATATATATATATATATATAAAAAATGTGTGAGTGTTGTGTTTTTTTCCTTTTTATTGCTTTGACATAAGTATTATCGTGCATACAAATCTGGTAATCAAGTTAGCCCAACTATCTTAATTGTTATTAAGATTGTTATCTTAACTGTTATCTTAATTCAGCATGGCCTATACAAATTAATTTTAAGAAGTATATTACTATATGATAATGAATTTTTCATTACACTTTACTGATGAATTTTCATTACCTTCAGCTAAAATTATGTTTAAGTCAATACTAATTTTAAATAACAATACATTTACATATATTATAATATAGAACATTCCATCACGTGGCCATCAATCCCCTACTTCTTCAGGGGCTTTGAGTGGTTTGACAACATTTTAAATTTAAAATGTAAATTTGAAATTTTAAATTTTCAAATTTACATTTTAAATATTTCATTTACTTATTTTTATTTTAGTTTAAATTTTTATAATCGTTCTCTACAGCAAACTGTGATAGGGGACACAAAGACCAACGGGTAAGTATCCGATATTGTGCAGGCTCTTACCTACTGTTACTGTTTTGAGGAAGTTGTAGATTACAAAGGGGTTATTTCCTGCCTTCTAATTGTTATATAGGTAGCAAAGCTTTTTACTGCACAGTTGCACTTGCTTTATACTGTGTCGCTTTGGTGCATTAGCCTCAAGCCCCGATATCCTATGCTAATGTCTGCTGTGGGGGGGGGGGATGTTTATTTGATTGTTGGGTGGTTTTCTGTTAATTCCTTATGAAATATGCCAACAATGGGATTTAAGTTTGTCTTATCAAATTGTATTTACATGAGTATTTACATTTACCTTTGTATTTACATATGTTTTTACTGTTATTTGCACATTTGTTTCTGCCTTACCTCGGACTGCGGCGGTAACGCTTTTCTAAGGCATAACAGCACGTATATATCCTAAGGTATGGCTGTATACATGTATACAGCCTCTTACTAGGTGATATTTTCTAATACTATTATAATATTTTTATCTCATTTTTATCTTGGGGGGGGGGAATTTTTGCTGAGGGTTGTAGTGCAGTCAGACGAAGAGCCTCGTCTGAACACAAAAAACTTTATAAACATGGGAAATTTTATTAAATGCTATGGTATTTTTAGATTATTTTCAATGAATGTATGTGGGTCTACATTAGGGTGGCACGTTCTAAGATTTGCGTGTATGGCTGCTTTTATATGATACCTACTGTATTGGGTGGGTATTTTATTTATGTTGAGAGTTTTAATGAGTTTTTGAATAGCTACCTTTACGCTATTTATATTGTTGCATATTTTTAACAACCTGTTCATTTGATTTCTGATTGTATTTCCATGTATGTGTTTTGCTATATTGCTCTCCCAGTGGAGTGGGTGAGTTTCATTGTATTGAAGTTAAAGTGGTCTCTCTTATCGTAGTGATGTGTATATATTTTGTTATGGTTGATGGTGATTTCGCTGTCTAAGTAGACTGCTTGCTGGTTGTTATCTGGGTTTGTACGTTCAATGGTTAGGTCTGTTGGGTAAATATACTGTGCTACTGTTCCAAAATTGTCATGGTTGATCACAAGTACGTCATCAATAAATCTGTAGAATGTAATATTGTCTGTGATGCTGCTTTCATAGTGGTGCAGGTAAGGATTAGGTATGGAGCATGAACTGCTAGAACCCATAGCTATCCCCCTGCATTGCATGTATATCTTATCTCCCATTAGTACATAGTTGCCTTTGACACAGAGTTTGATGAGGTCATTCCAATACTGTTTGCTGCATTTTATGATACTGTGATATCTTTGGTAGTATAGCAGGAGTAATTCCATTAAATTTCCATGTGCTATACTTGTAAAGAGGTTTTTGAAGTCGTATGTGTATATACTTTTTATGTTATTGCTTTTTGTGATATAGTCCAAATATTTTTTGTTGTCGTTGATAATTCTGGTGTTTTTTATTTCATTAGTAATGTCTTTTAATTTATCTTCCATTATCTTACTGAAATACTTTTTATAACTATTTTTTTCTATAACTATTGTTGGCACTTTGTGATATTTTTATTTTAAGTTTTTGATGCATAATAAGATTTTTTTTGCTGATACTGTTTGGTTTGGTGTCTATATGTTTGTATGTCATTGTGATTCAATGCCTCTTTGATAGCTTTTACATAGTATTTTTTACATATAATCCTGAAGTTATTATTTGCCTTTCTGTGCTTGTGATCCCGAATTTTTGTATTTCTTATATTTTGCTGTTGAAGTTTCTTAGTTTAATTTGTTTATCTTGTTTATAATTCTTTTGTAGTGCTATGTTTTCTTTGAAACTGTTCAATACACTTTCAGTGGTGGTGTTTATCCAGTTTTGGAATGATTCTATTGGTTCATTGTGTTTGTATGCGGCTTTTAATGCAAATTGTAATAGATCTGTGTATACTGATTTTCGTATGTTTATCAAATTGACTGGGGTGTTTGGTCTGAATTTTGTACCCTTTTTCATGGTCTCTCTAAGTGCGTTATCTTCAATGACGTTCAGGTTGCCTGCAATTATACGGTTGTAATGTGTATTAATAAAGTCTTTATATTTACTTTCTTGGCAGTAACACGGTTGGTCTTCTTCATTCATTTTATCTATTGTGTTTTTGTAGTTGCAGATTGTTAATCCCATAGGTTTGGTATAGCTGTTTCTAACTTTAATTTGGGTGTTTTTAATGGGTAGGTAAGTCTTATTATTATTTATGTTACTTATGCTTACCTTGTCGTATGATCAGTTTGGGAATTTGATTAAGCAGTATTCTATTTTGGTGTGGTCGGCATAATTTATGCCTATTCTGAATTTAAATATGTCTTCGAGGGTATTGTTGAGGTGTTTGTTCTGTGTTTTTTGCTTTTGGTATTCTTTATTTAGGGCTTTTAGCTTGCTTATTTTAATTAAGAATAGATTATGTATGTTTTTAATATTTATCGGATCAGTGTCCCATTCTATTAGGAGTTTTTCAAAGTCTTTGATATTCAGTGGCTTTTTATAGTTGTCTTTATTATACTCTTGTAATATTTTACCGTTTTTATTCCCGTTATTTTGCCACTTTTTGCTGAGCTGAAAAATGGTGTAAGTATATTTATTGGGGCTAGTGTATGTGAAGTACCTGCCGTTGAACCAATTGTTTAATCCATAAGGGTATACAGATTTATATAGGAGTATGTACATGTCTTTCATGATTTCTCTCTTGATATTGTTTGCAATAATGGCAACGGATGTGTTGGTGAAATTATGCTTTTGGAAATGCTTACATTCAATTTCGTTATTGTATTTGTCTGTTTTGCTGGGTTTGTCGTCTTTTGTGGCATTTTCATCGTATTTGTTAATTTGTGAGCGGCATAGGTTCATACGAAAGTGGAGCTCTGTACTAGTTTCTACGATGTATTGTATACCACATATTTTACAAGTGATTAAGTAAATGACGTTTTTTTGTGTGACAGAAGGTTGGTTCGTTTTCTGTGTTTGTATGGTGTATGTTGTGCATGTATGGACAGGTCTTACAGAGTTTGCTACTACATTTCATGAATTTTAGGTCTTATTTGGTGCATGTATATACTATCTTCTTCGTCGTTTAGTCGTATATGGTTTTTTGTTTCTTTGCTTATTGTATTAATTCCTAGTTGTGTGCAGCATTGCATGCAATGTAACCGATTTTAGGAAGAAACGGGTCCTGTGTGGCCATTTCAGGTGCCGGGGTGCAATTTATGCTGTGATACCCATACAGCATGTTATTCTTTTTCGTTTTTGTACCCATTGTTTATATTTAATGTGTAGTTTGTATTTATATAAGGCCCCTTATTCGTATGTAAGTACCATAATACCTATATGTATGGAATTTATTCTAAAAGAATTTAGTTTTAGACTAAATTGCCTGTAGTCCCAGTAGCTAGTTAGCAATGCATGGGTACTATCAGGGTAAATAGTATTATTAGTATGCATAATAGGTTAGATTTTAGCACTTATGTGCAACGTTAATGCCATTGTAATTATGCCAATTGGACATTATACGAGCGGGTATATATATATATGTGAGTATGTGTTTTTTTCCCTTTTTAGTGGTACTTTGACATAAGTATTATAGTGCATACAAATCTGGTAATCAAGTTAGCCCAACTAGGTTATCTTAATTCAGCATGGCCTATACATATTAATTTTAAGAAGTATATTTCTATATGATAATGAATTTTTCATTACACTTTACTGATGAATTTTCATTACCTTCAGCTAATGTTTAAGTCAATACTAATTTTAAATAACAATACATTTACATATATTATAATATTACAATATAGCACATTCCATCACGTGGCCGTCACAATCCCCTACTTCTTCGGGGCTTTCAGTGGATTGACAGCCCATCTGATGTAATGTCTCATACCTACCCGTTTCTTTTGTCCCTATACCAGTTTTGCCTTTTTGCCATATTAATATAACTTTCAAATTTACATTTTAAATTTAAAATATTTCATTTAATTATTTTTATTTTAGTTTAAATTTTTATAATCGTTCTCCACAGCAAACTGTGATAGGGGACACAAAGCCCAACAGGTAAGTATCCGACATTGTGCAGGCTCTTCCCTACTGTTACTGTCCTGAGGAAGTTGTAGATTAGAAAGGGATTATTTCCCGCCTTATAATTGTTATATAGGTAGCGACGCTTTTTACTGCGCAGTCGCACTTACTTCATACTGTGTCGTGTTGGTGGCCGTTTTAAAAATTTACATTTTATTAAAAAATATCACCTAGTAAGAGGCTGTATATAGCCATACTTTAAGACATATATGCACTGTTATGCCTTAGAAAAGGCGTTAGCGGCATAGCCCGAGGTAAGGCAGAAACAAATGTACAAATAACAGTAAAAACATATGTAAATACAAAGGTAAATGTAAATACTCATGTAAATACAATTTGATAAGACAAAGTTAAATCCCAATGCTGGCATATTTCATGAGGAATTAACAGAAAATCAACCACCCAACAACCAAATAACCCCCCCCCCACCAGACATCAGCATAGGATGTCAGGGCTTGAGGCTAATGCACCAACATGACAGTGCAACTGCGCAGTAAAAAGCTTTGCTACCTATATAACAATTAGAAGGTGGGAAATAACCCCTTTCTAATCTGCAACTTTCTCAGGACAGTAACAGTAGGTAAGAGCCTGCACAATATCGGATACTTACCTGTTGGGCTTTGTGTCCCCTATCACAGTTTGCTGTGGAGAACGATTATAAAAATTTAAACTAAAATAAAAATAATTAAATGAAATATTTTAAATTTAAAATGTAAATTTGAAAGTTATATTAATATGGCAAAAAGGCAAAACTGGTATAGGGACAAAAGAAACGGGTAGGTATGAGATATTACATCAGATGGGCTGTCAATCCACTGAAAGCCCCGAAGAAGTAGGGGATTGTGACGGCCACGTGATGGAATGTGCTATATTGTAATATATGTAAATGTATTGTTATTTAAAATTAGTATTGACTTAAACATTAGCTGAATGTAATGAAAATTCATCAGTAAAGTGTAATGAAAAATTCATTATCATATAGAAATATACTTCTTAAAATTAATTATGTATAGGCCATGCTGAATTAAGATAACCTAGTTGGGCTAACTTGATTACCAGATTTGTATGCACTATAATACTTATGTCAAAGTACCACTAAAAAGGGAAAAAAACACATACTCACATATATATATATACCGGCTCGTATAATGTCCAATTGGCATAATTACAATGGCATTAACATTGCACATAAGTATTCATTAAACTATAAGCTAAAATCTAACCTATTATGAATACTAATAATACATACACACACACACACACACACACACACACACACACACACACACACACACACACACAGTAGCACCTTTATGCTGACCAGGCTAGCCGGGTGGGTAAAGTGCCTGCCTGGTAACCCAAAGGTCGTGGGTTCAATTCCTGCCTTGGGCATGGATCAAAGTACTGCAAAAACCTTTGAATACACCATGAATTGTCAAAGTAATAGAGTAAGCTTATCTGCAAAAAAATCTAAACCTCCCAAACACTTCCTAATTCATTTCACAAATATACGTAGTCTCAATTCTAATCTCAACCATGTCCATTTCCACTTGCAGTCTGCCAAACCCCGTGTACATTTTCTGACAGAATCTCAGTTATCGGTTGATTCAACTACTACTCATCTCAGATGCCCAAATTATTCGCTGTACGATTCCTTTCGCCTCAAAGGTGGTACTTGTGCATATATCCGTTCTAATATTCCCTGTCAGAGACTTGGCAATTTCAAATCTCCTCTCTTTGATCTTCTCTGGCTTAAAATCTCTCTACCTCATTGTGTCAAATTCATCTGTTGTCTCTACTGTTCTCCCAACTCCACTAATCACTTGGAGCTCTGTGACTTCCTCTCTTTGCAACTTGACTTTCTCCAGTCCAACTTTCCTAACAGTGAGGTAATTTTCCTTGGTAATTTTAATGTTCACAACTCCAGCTGGCTTCCGTTTTCTAGTCACACCGACCAAGCAGGTCGAGATGCTGAGGCTTTTGCAATTACTAATGACCTGGCACAGATTGTTCATTTACCTACAGGAATACCAGACAATCCTAATCATAAAGCCAATACGCTTGATCTTTTTCTCACAAACAATCCTTCTAAGTACACGGTCAAAGTGAGAGATCCTCTAGGCACTTCAGATCACAACTTGGTGATTGTCTCTTCTCCAATGGAACCTTTATCTCATGGCTATTCCCAACCTCGTGTTGTTTGGCATTACAAGAATGCAAAATGTGATGACCTGCGAGACTTCTTTTCTTCTTTTCCTTGGTCGGATTACTGTTTCAAAACTTCTGATGTCAATGTTTGCTCAGATTGTGTCAGTGAAATTATTCTTGCAGGAATGGAATCCTTTATCCCACACTCCACTTTAAAATCTCGTCCTTTATCTAAACCTTGGTTTTTTTAATAAATGTGCTAGGGCTGTCCAAGAGAAGAATGTTGCATATCGTAATTGGCTTGTTTCTAATTCTTCGATTTCATTTTTGCCTACACCAAAGCTCGCAACAATTGTAAAGCAGTTATTAATCAGTCCAAACTAGAGTTTGAACAGGCTAAGAGTAGAAAACTTGCTTCTTGCCCTAATGGTAGCCGAGCATTCTGGTCTCTTGCCAAAGCTATTGGCCGCAACTTTTGCCCATCTCTGCTCCCAACTCTGTCCAAACCAGATGGTACTGTTGTCACTTCAGCCAAGGATAAAGCTGACCTGCTAGCATCCCATTTTTCTTCCAGCTCATGTATTAATGATTTTGGTAAAACACCTCCCACCATTCCCAACACGCTCCATTCAATGCCTCCTGTGTTCTTCCGTGAAAAGGATATCGGAAGGATTTTGATGAATCTTGATGCTAAGAAAGCTCCAGGTCCTGATGGTATTTCTCCACTTGTTCTCAAAACCTGTGCTCCTGAACTTACTCTTATTCTTTGCCGCATTTTTTTCACTTTGTTATTCCAAAGGTGTTTTTCCTTCTGCTTGGAAATTTGCTCATATCCAGCCAGTTCCTAAAAAGGGTGACAAATCCCTCCCATCCAATTATTGTCCCATTGCAATTACTTCTACTCTTTCTAAAGTAATGGAGAAATCAATTAACCGCCAACTCTTAAACTACCTAGAAACCTTCCGTCTGATCAACAATCGCCAGTATGGATTCCGTCAGTGTCGATCCACTGGTGATATTCTGGTTTATGTTACCCATTTATGGACAAATTCAATGGAAAGGTTCGGTGAAACACAAGCAGTTGTTCTTGACATCTCAAAGGCTTTTGATCGTGTTTGGCATAAAGGTCTTCTAAACAAGCTTCCATCTTATGGTTTGCCAACTGTTTTTAGTAATTGGTTATCCAGTTTTCTCTCTGATTGCTCACTGAAGGTGATAGTAGATGGCTCTCTGTCTTCTAACTTCTCCACTAATGCCGGTGTCCCCCAAGGTTCTGTTCTTTCCCCCACTCTTTTCCTCTTGTATATCAATGACCTTCTTCCATTGACTGGAAATCCTATCCATAGTTTTGCCGATGACAGCACACTACGTTCAACATTCTATTTTGAGAAACCTTGTCCTGCTCAATCAGCTTCAACTTCTCGAAAATCTGCTACCAATTCCTTAAATGCCGATCTTCAGGTAATTCTCCAGTGGGGCAGAGACAAATTAGTTGATTTAAACTCTTCTAAAACTCAGTCTTGTCTTATATCTCACAAAAAGGATTCTTCTGCTCCTATGCTTATCTTTAGTGACACTCCGATTTCTAGGCAAAATGATATATCTCTTTTGGGGATTACTCTGACTTCTAATCTCTCTTGGAACATTACAAATATTTCTTCCTCTGGATCCAAAAAACTTGGTTTTCTCTTTCGCTCTCGGCGTTACTTTTCTTCCAAACAGCTGCTCACTCTATAAATCGCAAATCCGCCCTGCCATGGAATATTGTTCCCACATCTCGGGTGGTGCCCCCAAAACCTCTCTCAGGCTTCTTGATTCCATTCAGAAGAGGGCAGTTAGGTTAATTAATGATTCATCTCTAACAGTCTCTCCACTCACTTTCTTCTCATAGACATACAGTTTCTGCTGCATGCCTCTTCTACAGATACTTCCATGGGCACTGTTCTTCTGAATTGGCTTCTATAATTCCCGCTCTCTCTTTAAAAACAGTCCGAACACGTGCCGCCACCAGCCAACATCCATTTACTGTCCAACTTCAAACCCACAGAACCAACTTTTCATCTTCCTCATTTATTCATTCAACTGTGGTTTTCTGGAACAACCTTCCTTCATACGTATTTCCTGAAAATTACAATCTACAGAAGTTCAAGTCCAATGTCAACAAATATCTTCTTTCGTCTTCTCAACCTTCAACCCAAGCACGGTACTAAGTACTATAGGTTCTAATACCTCTTGTGTTTGGGGGTCACATAAAAAAAAAAAATGTGCGTTATGGCCACAGAACCCTATGCGCCAACAACTACAAAAAAAAAAAAAAAGAAGAAGAACCTTTATCAACTGTGCACTTTAATCAACCATGCCATTGCTTATCTATATAGAACCTTTTTTTTATGTATATTATTTAACATTTTTGTCAACTGTGTGTGTGTGTGTGTGTGTGTGTGTGTGTGTGTGTGTGTGTGTGTGTGTGTGTGTGTGTGTGTGTGTGTGCGCGCGCGCGCGCGCGCGCATACGTGTATTTTTTCTATTAAACTGGATGTTTGATCTTTTATTATTAAACTGGATGGACAGCTGCATGTTTGCTTGCTGTAAAGAGAACAAAACAATAGTGATTACAATAGTTATTTGTATTTATAAAAAAAATATACAGTGTCCAGAACACTGTATACAAAACTTCTCCTACATCTCATGTGACTATTTTCATTTAAATAGATCTTTTTATTATAAAATTTCAACTATATGTAAACACATCATTTTACATTTACGCCAAAGAATCAATATGCAAAAACAGTTCCAAAAATAAAAAAAATATCAAATTGATATTCATTTTATTTTTTATTTTTGGAACTGTTTTTGCATATTGGTTCTTTGAATGAAAAAATAACGAAACAAAAAGTCCATTTTGTTTCGTTATTTATGTCACGGATGTTGGAATTTTTTTATAGTAAAAAATTTTTTTTGTTTGTTTAGAAATCGCAAAAATGATGGGTAAATGTAAAAAAAGTTGCGTTTTCAGTTAAACAAAAACTTGAAATTATTCAAAAGTTTGAAAACGGTGCATCTCTAAGGAATCATTATAATAAGGCTGTATCAAAATGGCCAAATATTAATAAGTATCACACAGAATTCAGATTTGCCAATAATAATATAGTAGCAATATGTTATTAGTCATTCCCAAGTTACGTAAAACTTGACAAAGTAAGAAGTCCTGGAACGTATCTCTTATGTATGTCGGAGACTTTTGTATTTTTGGATTAACCTGGAAGTCGATTATCCGGGATTTGTTTTTTACCATCTATCCTGGAGTCTACTGTATATAGATAGATAAATTTCTTTTGTGTATGTGCGTGTGTACACATGCATATCTATTTACAATCTGGAATTCTTTAAAATCTGTAAATATTAAGAGAGCAATTCAGCACTGATACAGATATTAGCATTTGCCTTTATGAATTCATGCAAAAAAAGGGGTGACATTTTTTTTTTTTTATAATATGCTTGCAACTTTATAATATGCTTTAAACTTTCAACTGTACAGATGATTCAATAGTCTTAATTCTCACAGCAGAACAAACTTGCCATTGCAAGAAGATGCCCAGGCATTGCACTACTTTCAAACAGATGGCCTGTAAAAAGGTTAACTGGTCATTTGTTTAAAAGATGAGACTGCTATGACAGCTTGTTTCAAGACTCGGTGATCTCTTGCTAGATCACAAGTGGCCTTTAGGGAGAACACGCAAACAAAACAGTTGTAGAGAAGTTGTTCAATGTGAGCTGTTGTGTTGTCCACAAAATCAGTTTTTAAAGTTGTGATATAGATAAAGCTGTCTGTTGAAAGTAGTGCAATACAGAATCAACTTCTTACAAAGGCAAACTTGTTCTGCTGTGAGAATTAAGACCATTGCATTATCCATGCATTTTAAATCCTGCTGCCTACAAAAATAGATGAAAGGACAAGATAGTCATTATAAATATTTAATGTAAATAAGTTCAGTTGTTTGTGTTTTCTATTTATTGAAATATGCTCCTCTAAAAGTACTCATCACTAGGCATATCTATCTAAAATATAGAAAATTTTAAAATCCAGAACACTTCTCAATCCACAAGGTGCTGGATTTTAAAGAGGACTGCACACATACATACACAGTATTATACATAAAAATTGTGCATTTCCTGTGAATAAGTTAATTTCTTTTGTAAATGGCAACATATAATGTACACGAGTTATGAATTTCCTGCAAATAAAACTTTTTTATTAACTAACATATCCAGCTCCCAATTATTAAGCACAGATAATCAAGTTCTCACTATATAATTCACTCACTGAGAGGGAGGGGGGGCATTGAACTAGAGCCACTTATCCTAATGAGAAAAAGTGAACTGCACCACAGAAATAAAAACTTGATCGGGTGAATGCATGGCTGTGTATAGCTGACACTGTTATACATCATGAGCATGGAAAGAGGCCATATTATATGATAAACTTCTTTCAATCAGGCAGACCTGTTGGCATGAGGTGGGTCAATTTGTGGGGTGATGCGACAAAGATAGTGCAACCAGGGGTCTGTTGCCAACCTATTACTGCTAACGTACCAGGAGTGGTAGACAAAAATAAAAAAAAACTGGCTTGCAAAAAAAAAAAAAAAAGTGTGAAAACTGTGGTGGATGAACAGAGATGACTGAAATGCCTCACAGAACAATAGAACAGTTATAGTGATATAATTGAGTGCAGGATATAGTGTGGAACAGCCCAGAGCACACTTTGCAGCAGTAGTATTCTACATACCATAAGATGGCATATCAGAGAATAGAACTGACTTGGGACCCTCTCCTGCCTACATGTTGCACAACTGCAGCAAAAATATACAATTAAATTCAGAACATGAAAAGAATGTCTCAGATCAGCACAAAATAATGCACAGGTATCTTTTCAATTTTTTCTTCACTCAGAGAGAATGGAATGGTAAAATAAATTGTCCACCAGTTCTTCTGGAGACCATAAAAAATGTACTAAAAATAGACAGGGAGAGGCAAATTAATTATGTTAATCACATGAATTGTGATGAACAAGGTTCATTAGTAAATAAAAGTAAACAGATTTAAAAAAAAACTAGATTCAAATACAGTAATACCCCGACTTACGCTACCCCGACTTACGCGAACTCGGAGTTACGCGGTTCCTGATTTTTTCGTTTGGCAACGCTGCCGCCAACTATCTTCAAGGTCGTTTTTCATATGTTATCGATATACGGTGCGACGGCGGAGAATGAGAGCGAAAGATGAACAAAATTCAACTTTGCTGCTTTTATGTTTTTTATGTCAGTGAAGGGGAAACACATTTCACCATAATAACGTAAAAACCAACACAATTCCAGCTATCGGTATAATCGCAAATGCAATTAGATCGAGTTTACTACCAGTTTATAACAGATTTCACTAGCAGAAACGCAACTGGATTTTTATTGTTTTATGGTAGTAACCCCTAGAAATGTGAGGTGTTAATAGCGTATCTCTGCCTTTATGGTGTTGTTTATTCAGTTGCTACATGCGCGCAGCTTTGTTTATGCGTATCAAGCATGCCTCCTCGTTTTGTAATTGTGCTTTATTCCCTAAAAATGAGTAAAATACTTAAAAGGTGTGAAAAGGAAGCGTCCTGGTGAAGACACTGCAGATTCAGAGAGAAAAAGAAAAGCAATTATCGATAAACAGAGGCGGACTGGGTCAAAAATTTTTACCCGGGAAAATTTATAGTGGCCTCATACTATGGTTTATGGCCAAAATCACACTGGCCCACCGGGGTTTCCCCGGTAAGGCTTATGGCCAGTCCGCCTCTGTCGATAGAGAAAAAATATGAAATTGTGAAACGCTTTGAGCGAAATGAAAGACCATGTGATATTGCACGTGCTACAGGCCTAAATGAAACAACGGCGAAAAGCACATGGAACGAAGAACGCGTTATAGCTACAAAGTAAGGAATAAAAAAAAATATTAGCTTGCTACGAAGAAATTCTGCGTGAAAAAAAGAACGCGCTGTGTCGTCAGACGAATTTGTTAGATTTTATGAAGCCATCAACATCGAAATAACTTTTTAACGTAAGTCATTTGTTTTTTTAATACATATTTTGTATTAATATGTATAAAGAACTGCAATTTTATTAATATTTTTCTTCTAAACTAGTGTTTTTGTTAGTCCTTGGTCCCAATTAAGCAAAATTTATATGTATTTATATGCAAAGTTGTACCCCGACTTACGCGAATTCGACTTACGCGATTTTCGTCGGACCCACCTATCGCGTAACTTCGGGGTATTACTGTACCATTAACAGACACCTTATATAACTGCTTAGTAACAATCATATAAAAAATTGAATCTAGTGAAGGCACAACAGATATGTTCCTATAATGAGTATATATAATTTTATATAGCACTCTTTGTTACTGTATATAACTTCCCACAATTACATTTAATTAAAATGTAAACTGTATATACTATTAAAAGTTCTAATGCAGTTCTCATCCCTCCATATCAGTATAAAGTTTTTTAACTGTACTGATTGCATCCCTGATATACGGGGATTCAATGAAGAATAATCAAATCCTGCTAATGTCAGCACAATTAATGAATTATGATATTAATTAAATAATTAGACATAGATGTAATATTATCATTAATAATTAAATAAAATAAAATAGAAAAGACTACATTTGTGAAAGAAGCATAATTTATTTTTTAACAATGGATGAAATTCAAAATAGCTAACATCCAATTTGACTGAGAGAAGCTATCAGCTATAATTAGCAATAGCCAGAGTGTGTGTGTGTGTGTGAGAGAGAGAGAGAGAGACTGTCCAGCGATGATATGCCAGTCAGCGTTGGCCAAGTTGACTTACACGTCTAGCTAAGTTTACTTAAGGTTCTTTGCACTGATATCCTAACTTATACTCCATGTGACTAGATTGATCTCTTTCTCCTTCACTTGTTATAGCTGATCATTATTATCATTATTGGCCAGATGGTACAAGGAAGCCTGAGGCTTATGCTGCCTGCATCAGCCAAAAAAAAAAAAAAAATTTCCTAATTACCAAGAGAGAGAGAAGTAGAAGGGAATCACCAAGAAAAAGAAGAATGATAATATCCAGCTCAGGACCCTGGGTGTGCCAAGCCCATATTCAACAGATGTGGGCCCCTGGGGTTACTCTGACAGTTGCTCTCAATCAAATTCTATCAAATGATTAAAAATAAATTATGCTATTTTTCACAAATGTAGTCTAGTCTAGTCTCTCTCTCTCTCTCTCTCTCTCTCTCTCTCTCTCTCTCTCTCTCTCTCTCTCTCTCTCTCTCTCTCTCTCTCTCTCCACTTTTATCTGGCATAATTGAGAAGCTTCTATTCAAAATAGAAAACAGAGTAACTTCAACTTCATTCTTTGTGTTTCCCCTTTTTGTCACATTCCACAACAAACTGTGACTGAAGGGCCCTGCACACAGATACAAAAGTAAAACCTTTTATTCCTATATGCATGGTATCCTCTTTGACCCACTGGAAAAAAAAAATAATAAATAATAATAATATATACAGGGTAATTCAGGAGGAACAGTAAATATTTTGGGAGGTTAGTCTCAATTATTCTGGGTAAAAAAGTTCATATAAACATGCATCCAATTCTCAACGGATATGGAGATTTAACTGTTTGAAACTGGCACGCACAGCTCCCTGAATCAGATGTGACCAAGCAGTTATAACTTTATGCTGTTAAGAGTTGTTAAGAATGCATCACATCTTCACACATACTGAATATGTTGATATGGTGTTTGTCTACAGTTTTGTGGTGGAAGTACTACTACTGCTGGTAGAGAATTCCTGCCTGTCATGTTACAAAATCGTCTTACAGGGCTCAGTTACCTAGAATTTCTGCAAAACAAAACTTCCACTACTATTGGTGGATGTTCCCTTGGCTACAAGGATTGGTAGGTACTTTCAGCATGATGGAGCTCGTGCACATTATACCTGTCTGGTGATACAATATGTAAATCGAACTTTCCCTGAACGATGGATCAGCCGCAGTGGTCCCTTTCATTGGCCAAGGCCTCCAAGACTTCACTCAGTTAAATTTTTTGTTTGTGGGAATGAATGAAAAGTGTAGTATACAAAGAAACGGAGAATACAAGAGACGAATTGCTTGCTTGCATTTTGGATTCTGCTACCCTCATAAAGGAATGCCAAAATAACCTCGGAAGAACAACATCTCATATTACCACAAGAGTTGTAAAGTGCATTGAGATTTTCAAACATTTATTGTGAACTGTAAAAAATGTCAATTATTTGTATTTTGTATCATTCAAAAAGTCAATAAATACAAATAAGTCATTTATCGTTCTTTAATATTTCTCGTAATGGCTTTGTGCACGCCAGTTTCAAACAACTGCATCTCCGTGTCCATTGAGAATTGGACACGTTTATATGAACTTTTTTACTTAGAATAATCAATACTATAACCTCCCAAAATACTATTCCTCCTGAATCACTGTGTGTGTGTGTGTGTGTGTGTGTGTGTGTGTGTGTGTGTGTGTGTGTGTGTGTGTGTGTGTGTGCGCGCGCACGCGCATGTCAAATGAAACCTCATCATTTTACACAGTCAAGCATTACAATTAGTAGCACAAGCAATATCAATCAACTGATATTGACAAATATGCTCCTGAAAGCTGCATGATAATAATACTAACAACTCTAATATCTAATAGAGAGTGAAGCGTATTACTGGTTCTATACAGTTTAACAGTAGCCATAGGCAGAGGTGAAGGTGATTCTTGCACAACTTCTATTAGAATAAGTAGCGACCTGGAGCGAGAGGTGTTGGGGGTTTCAGGGATGGATGGCAGTCATCGTGAAACAGGTGGGTATATGGGATGTGTTAGAGTAATTAAGAATAAGAATAGGTGCATGTATACTTGCATATATACCAATGCTAGAAGTATAGTAAATAAATTTGATGAATTTGAAGTGTTGGTCAAGACATCAAAGGCGGATATTGTTGGGATATCAGAGACGTGGTGTCACACAGATATAAGGAATGCCGAACTGGAATTTGGGGAGTACAATGTGTACAGAAAGGATAGACAGGATAGGAAGGCAGGAGGTGTTATGCTGTTAATAAAGAAAAACATAAAATCAAAAGAAGTGCATCCAGTTGATATAGATGAACAGTGCACTGTTGAGTCAGTTTGGTGTGACATAAGCACTGCGAAAGCAAAAATTAGAGTAGGAGTGTGTTATAGGCCTAATGACTTGAATGGATACAATGAACAATTGTACAGAGAAATAGAGTGGGCTAGTAAATCGGAATGTCTTATAATGGGGGATTTTAACTTCCCAGATATTGACTGGAACTTGTGGGTTGGGCACTCACACACTAGTCAGACTTTTGTGGATTTATTGGATGATTGTTTTCTGCAGCAGCATGTTCGAGAGGCAACCAGAGAAAGTAATACTCTTGATCTGGTTATCAGTAGTGATCATTCATGTATTAGGAATTTGCAGATAAAAGAACCACTAGGTGGCAGTGATCACAGTGTACTGACGTGGGATTTACTTAAAGATTTAATTACCATCAGGGGTAAAGGAAAGGGTTTTTGCATCCGTAAAGGCGAGTACAGTGGTCTCCGACAGTTTTTAAATTCTGTACAGTGGGATCAACTGACGATGTTACCAACAGTAAATTCTAAGTGGGAAGCATTCAAGGAATTAATCGTGGAAGCTACTAAAAGGTTCGTACCTATTAAGAAATATTGTTCAAGGTTTAGGCCTAAATGGTTGTCAAATGAACTAATGAAACTTGTAACAGAGAAGAAAAATGCATGGGATGCATATAAATTATCAAGCGACTCAGAAGCCTATGGCAGATATAAGTTAATCTGTAATCAGGTCACAAAGGAGGTTCAGCAGGCGAAGGCAAATTACGAGAAATCCTTGGCAAAAGATGCTAAGAAAAACAGCAAGGATTTATTTACTTATATAAACTCTAAAAGGAAGGGGATGAATCTGATCGGTATACTTGACATCGATGGTTCGACTGTTGATGATCCTGCTCAGATAGCAAACAAACTGAATGAGTATTTTGCATCTACATTCACACGTGAGGAATTATTAAGGTTTGAAAATGGCAGAAGGTTATCAAATTGTAGCAAGATACTTAATGATTTTGTAATAACCGAGAGCAAAGTGGAAGAGAAATTGTTGAAGTTAAACGTAAGAAAAGCACCTGGGGTGGATGGGATCTATCCAGTTATATTAGAGACGGCAAAGCAACTAAGCAAACCCTTAGCCATAATTATGAGAGCATCCTTGGACTCAGGGGAGGTTCCCACAGACTGGAGATGTGCAAATGTGTCCCCAATTCACAAAGGGGGATCGAAGTGTGACACGAGTAATTACAGACCAGTTAGTTTAACTTCTGTTACGGGTAAAATAATGGAGTCACTGGTTAAAGGTGCATTGCAGGATCATCTAGACAAGACTGCAGTAATAATTCAGACACAGCATGGGTTTCTTAACGGAAAGCCTTGTCTGACAAATCTGATAGGATATTATGATGTGGTTACAAAGGAACTGGATGCGAAAAATAATTTTGATATCATATATTTGGATTTCAGGAAAGCTTTTGACACTGTTGCGCATGGAAGACTATTGTACAAATTGGAGCAGAATGGTATTAAGGGTAAGTTGCTACAATGGATAAAAGGATGGTTAAGTGCTAGAAGACAGAGGGTGGTAATCAATGGGTGCTGCTCTTCTTGGACTAATGTTATTAGTGGAGTCCCACAGGGTTCGGTGTTAGGTCCACTGTTGTTTTGTATATTTATCAATGATATTGATGAAGGTATATCAGGCTTAATGTCGAAGTTTGCAGATGATACAAAGGTTGACAGGGTTGTTAATGACAGTAATGGCAGTGTGCTACTGCAACAGGATCTAGATAATTTGGGCATATGGGCTAAGAAGTGGCAACTGAAGTTTAACCTTGACAAATGCAAAGTACTACATATGGGTAGAAGTAACCCCAGAGAAACGTACCAACTTTGTGGTACTACACTTAAGGTGGTAGAAAATGAAAAAGACCTGGGAGTAATTGTGCAGGCAGATATGAAGTTTTCTGAGCAATGCAGACAGGCTGCCAGGGCAGGTCATGGGGTTTTGTCAATGATATATAGGAATTTTGCTAGCAGGGAAAAGGAAGTGATTATCCCTCTGTATAAGGCAATGGTCAGGCCACGGCTTGAATACTGCGTACAGGTCTGGAGGCCTCATTTTAGGAAGGATGTAGATTTACTTGAGTGTGTACAGAGAAGGGCAACAAGATTGGTGAGGGGAATGAAGGGATCCTCTTACCAAGAGAGGCTTAAGTTCTGCAAATTGCAGTAGCTGGAGACTAGGCACCTGCACGGTGATCTGATTGAGGTATATAAGGCCTTGAATGGGTTGAGCACGCTGAATTCTGATGGGATCCTTCTACTTGTTCAGATTATGTATCTAAGTGGGCATGGCATAAATTCAAATTAAGAAAAGACAGATATAGAATAGATGTGCGGAAATTTTCCTTAAGCCAGCAGATGGTTAATTGCTGGAACAAACTTCCATCTGTCGTTGTGGAAGTTGATAGGTTGAATAAATTTAAGGAGGAACTGGACAGGCATTTGGAGGTAATGGTGTGATTTTTTTTTTTTTTTTTTTTTTTTGGCTGATGCTGCATAAGCTCATACATTTGCTTTCTTGCATCACATGCCACTACTACTACTACTCCCAATGAAGGAAATCCTGGTTATTTCTATCAGCTTCCTCTCTCTGTCAGTAACTTTCCCTCTGTCAATTTTTAGGCCATATGTAGCCACAGAGAGACTAACTACTTACTATACACACCAATGCCAAAAACCATACCTCACTTAACCAACTGGCAGTTTTGCAATATCTTATACAAGATAATATAAACTTTAAGAGTGAATTTTCACCCTATTCAACAGATTTTTTTCGAATTTATAAAAAAAGAACTGTGTTTGGGTGATAGGGGATGAAAATTTCCTTGGAAAGAAACAAGTTACTCCTGAAACAAGTTACTCAAGGAAAGGTGAGGAAGGAGGGGGGGGGGAGGTCAAAGTGACTTCCACAATGTGATTTATCAAGAATACAGAGAGAGAAGAAAGATTATGGAAACTTGTAAGATGCCACAAAATCCACCAGTATGTAAAAAATTTTTCTTCGGCAAAGATAGCTCATGTTATAATATTCCAGTTAGAAGGACCGCAATTTAATAAAAGAAGGAAAGAA
The DNA here is from genome assembly GCF_048544385.1 of Mastigoproctus giganteus. NCBI lineage: Eukaryota > Metazoa > Arthropoda > Arachnida > Uropygi > Thelyphonidae > Mastigoproctus > Mastigoproctus giganteus. Next base: position 28,640,483 of record NC_143577.1, on the reverse strand, counting down.
GTTACTTTCGGTAATCTGAATAAAAACTAGCCAAACTTGTCAACTAAAAGAAAATTATACAAAAAATGGTATTATCAGCACAGGAAAGAATAACCAAAAAAAAAAAAAAAAAAAAATCAATTTCCCAAATTGATATTTTCAGCTTGAAAACATTTAATATAAAATTTTCACTGTACGTAAACATTATTCTAAAATTACAATTATTTTCCACAAGCTAAGTGCAGGATAAATACTTACATTAGCTTTATATAATCTCTTCCATTATGTTTTATTTTATCTCTTCACAAAAACTCACTTGACCCATAGAATAAGAAAAGAAAACTCTGGTGGATTAGGGATAAACATCCAAGTAAAGAATACTAAAGAGCTAATATAAAAGAAAACAGATTTAAAATTATACTTTGAATTCAAGTAACAAGAGGGAGAAGATGCTGAGATAAATACACTGAACTTTACAGTACGTTGCAAAATTTGAACTGGTACTGCTACAGCAGAATTAAAATGCCATACTATTTCCATATTTTAGTCAATCTTCCCAAAACAAATTCTGCAAATTTTAGTCAATTTCACAAAGTTCAGTGCCAGTCAGGTAACACACACTGGATGGGAGATGGAATTATTTTCAAGATACCATTATCAACCTATTCTTATTTTCTGAAATAATCCATTTCAGACCACAATATAATCTCCCAACTCTCATGGAAAATTTAACACTTTTCAAAAAGTGTTCGCTGCAAGGCTAAACTCTATCTTCGGCCACATTATAAAGACTAATTACCACTATGTGTATAATTCTTCATAACTCCGAAAATGAGGTGCTGTTCAGGTGTTTTTTTTTTTTTTTTATTTAATCTTAAATTATGAAAGGACTAAAAAAAGAAAGGGAGATAACCAAGGAGACTATCTGAATAAATGCTTAGCAGTTTAGTGCACACATTTTTAAATTCACAACATTTTTTGAACCAACCCAATGAATAACTTTCATTTAATATAATGAACCTAATGAATTATGTACGATTTGCTGTCTACTCTGACTATAAAATCAAACCACCAAATAACAAAGTAAATGTTGAGATACCTCCTATTCTATTTTTCATTAGCAGGTATGCTAATGTAAAATAGGAAGCTGTAAACCTTTATGAATGTTTCTTCCAAAATAATAAGTAATGATGCATGTCACAAAACAAATTACACATCATTATATACAATAAGAGTATATTAAAAATTTTTTAATATGTATATTATGTACATACAATTATATAGTAGTGTTTATTGTTTGCATTCCAGGACTTCTCCCCTTATAAAAAAAATTAAATTAACAAAAAAAAAAAAAACTTAGAGATATAGAAATACTTGCAGATGCTTTTAAAAGATGAAATTTGACATATACATATGACTTACAGGCCTACCAAAATACATGCAAAATACAACAATAATCTTGTTTTTCCATGATACACCCACAATAATGAACAACCTGAAGGGCATTACATACCAAAGAACAATTTGAATGAAATATAAATAACACTTTCTTCATGTATAAAATAGACCCTCCCCCCTTTTTTTTTATTCTGATGTAGTAGTTGTAATGGAGGCATGTGATGCAAGAAAGTAAATGTATGAGCTTATGTAGCATCGGCCAAAAAAAAAAAAAACACACACACACACACATCCTTTCCCTCTAAAATGTTTGTCCAGTTCCTCCTTAAATCTATTTAAGCTATATACTTCTACAACGACAGATGGAACATTGTTCCAGCAATCAACCACCTGCTGGCTAAAGGCGAACTTCTGCACATCTATCCTACAACCGTCTTTCCTCAATTTGAATTTATGCCCTCTCAGGTGATTATTCTCAGCAAGAAGAAGAATCCCATCAGCATTGAGCATGCTCAAACCATTCAAGGCTTTATACACCTCAATCAGATCACCTTGCAGGTGCCTAGTCTCCAGATGCTGCAATTTGCAGAACTTAAGCCTTTCTTGGTATGAGCACCCCCCCTTTGTTCCCATCACCTGTGTTGTTGTTGCCCTTCTCTGTACTCCATCTAGCAACTCTACATCCTTCCTAAAATGAGGCCTCCAGACCTGTATGCAATACTCAAGGCGTGGCCTGACCATTGCCTTATACAAAGGGATAATCACCTCATTTTCCCTACTAGCAAAATTCCTGTATATCATTGACAATACCCCATGACCTGCTCTAGCAGCCTGTCTACATTACTCAGAAAACTTCATATCGACTGCACAATTACTCCTAGATCTTTTTCATTTTCTACCACCCTAAGTGTAGTACCACACAGTTGGTACTACCCTCAGGTATTAATATATTGGAGAAAACAATAACCAGAAAATCAGTCTTTGGGTAAGCTGAAAATTTGATATTTTTTTATTATCTTTTCAAGGGCAAACACATACTTAGGAAATTAACTTATTAAATTTTAGAAAAAACTAGACAATTATACTAGGATTCAAAGGAATCACAGAAAATATGGTGATGCCATTAATGTCAAAAACAACATAGATAAAAGTAACAAGCTCAAGCATCATTAAAAATAATAACTTAAATTTTAATCTGGCCACTCAGTCACCAAACACTTTTCTCAGTGCTGTAAAAACTGACAACCATGTGACAGGCTTCTTTAATCACTGAAAAGGTGTGTTAGACAGTGCTTTTCATGAGAAGATGCAAGTAAACTGTCAGCTGTGGTGGTCAACTTACTACAAGTGCTCAACAGCTAATTTAAAGTTGAGGTGGAAGATTATAGTAAAATTACATACTGGCAGCTAGTATATATTGACCGCAAATTATTTCAAGCAAATACTTGCTTTTCAAGCAAATCAACCAAGCAAATACTTGCTCAGTTGATGGAGTTTACCCTTTGCCCTGGAAGCAGGTGTGTTTGAAGCTCCTCCTTAAAAGCTAAAATAAACCCCCAAATGACCCTTCCTATAGACCTATTGCTATGTTGCAGATCCTGGGAAAAAACAGAGAAATTGCATTCCAATTCCAAAAATATTAACTGGACAAAAGTTTGAATGCACAAAATCAATTTGGATTTACACATGGAAAATCAACCGTTGATGCTATTTGTTTGGTCTTAAATTCTATCCAGAACTCTGATTCAAAGTATGTCCTCGGCCTCTTTGTGGACTTCAAAAAAGGAGCCTTTGACAGCGTATGGTGGCAAAGTGTCCTGGCAGGGTTCAGGGAGGCCGAGATATCTGTGCCTATCTACTGCCTTCTTGCAGATTACTTTAGTGATTTAAAAATTTTGTTTTCTTCATTGTTTTGTTGTGTCTCAAGGTCTGTTTCCAGAGGATGTCCTCAGGGATCTGTTCTGGGCCCTGTGTGCTGGAATGTGGTTCTTGATGGGTGGCTTTCTGTGGATCGAGACAACATCCTTCAGTTGCTTACGCTGATGACCTAATCTTAATTTTAGGAAATTCCAGATTAGATATGGAAAACAGGGCAAATGATATCTTAGAGGATCTTAATATATAGTGTTCTACTCACAAACTAAACATCTCTATTGATAAGATGCAGCATATGCTGTTGAAAGGGAATCTAAGTTTGAACATACCTCCTAATATTAAACTGAACAGGGAAACAATTAAAATAACAAGAACTTATAAATACCTTGGCATCGTTTTGGATGATGGCTTAATTTCATCAGACATGCTAAATTTATTTAGAAGAAAATTAAAACCTTCACTTGTAAAATTATTAAGTTAACTAGAAATTCATATGGTATTAAGTCGTCTACTCTTGGTTTGTATTATACATGTATTTTTATTCCAATTGTTTGCTATGCTGATGGGGCCTGAGGCACTAAAGTTGCAAATTGTATGGTTAAAAGGTAGGTCACACAGGCACAGCATTTCTTTTTATTCGCTACCAGCAGATCGTGTAGCACTGTGTCTTCTGTAGCATTACAGGTATTGTCATTGACTCCCAATATCTCGCAGGCCATTTCAACCCAAAAAAAAAAAAAAAAAACCTTTCTCCAGTTCTTCTGTTGAAAACTGTTTTGGTGGCACTTCAGTGATATCCACTTCAGAATTGTTTTCCTCTTCTGCATATGCAGTTTGCTTGTCAATTTCAAGGAGAGTTGCATCATCTAAGCCGCACGCAAGTCAATTCAGTCATATACATTGGCAGTGTCCAAAGTTTCGAATCTCAAGTCTTTTCCAACCTTCACAATGTCTTCGAAAATTATCTGAACTTGTGATTCAAAACCAGTGAAATCATTTTCCAAATGAGGCAAAACATGCTGCCAAACAGAACGCATGTTCTCTTTGACATCGATTTCTAGCCAAGATGTAGATATTTTCAATCACATTTAAAGGGGTAAAAAATAAATTTCGAAATGAAAAGTTTGAAAAACTATCGTGTTGTCTCGTCAGGATGGAATTAAGAATACCGAACAGCTGCCTGCCTGAAGGGAGCTATTGTCACATGTGCAAGGTAGACAATAGAGTTGTCACTGTAGCATACATGTATAGTACCTGTCTAACTATTGAATGAGTTTTAATATGTATAGTAAATTTTCGACTCAAACTTAATTGAAAACTGTGTTATAATGAAACCCCGTGCTGTTTGAAGCCATGCTAAGTGAGGTATTGCTGTACTGACATCTTTAAGTTCTTTGATAGATACCATATGAAATGCACACAATATCAGAAACGCCATTATTGAGTGCAAATACACACACAACCATCTGAACTTTGTTCATGATGGCACTGCATGACATTATCAGTTATTCTCCATTAAAGCTTTCCCACCTCATTAGAGTTGAATCTTACTCTCAAGTATAATTAGAGAAGATAAACACTTCTTGATTTGGAAGAGTATGTTAATCACAACTTCAACACTTGCATTTCTGTGTACTTTCCATTTTAAACACCATATAAATAATATTTTATCTCACTTTCTTTTAATAATACAGTGCAATCTTAAAATAATAAGGCATCAGAGGTGGTGGGAAATGAACACCTGTATTATAAGCCAGTCATGTATATATGACACTAAAACTGACTTTCCTGCAAGTATACAATGATTAAAAGATATGAAGTGTTAAAGGCAATATCATTCCCTTTACATTTTATTCCTTCTACTAATATTGTTATGTACATAATGTTATGTACTTATTTTATATATCCTGCTTTCTGAAACAGTCATCAAATTAAGTTTGACAGAACAGATGAGTGCTTTTGTAGTTAGTTCTTAATAGTGGTCAGATGTGCAATAAATGAAAATTTTCACTACAAAGCCTGCTGTTACAACCACAGCATCACCTCATTAATGTTTTCAAGTACTTTGTTAATTTCTGGTGCCACTACTTTACAGGAATCAGCCACATTAACTTCTGAGTCACTCCTTACCTTATGTCATTGACATTGGATTTGTCATCTGCCTTCCCACTGCTCACCAAGGCTACAATTATTTTCTCACTCAAGCAATACATAATAGGAGGATCCCTGTCCACCTCAATCATGCCCAGCAGACAGATACATAAAACATAAGATTGCCAAGTATATTACTAACAGCCTTTGTTTCTTGTTCCGAAAATGCTGCTACCTGCAGGTTGTGATGTGATCTCGTCTTTTCTGATACATTTTTCCGAACAGTTTCCAACTCCTGTCAAGATAACTTTCTCCCAGAGTTTACAACACCAGGAAATGCAGTAGGCTTTGCAGACTTGAATAACTGGATTAGTGCAGTTGTGTTCTTTTACAGAAATACGATTTTGACCTTGCTATCTTTCAATTTCAGGTCATCAGCTGAAAGATGGTTAGGCCAATAATCCAAAAATAAGAGCCTTTTTTCTTTTTCTTCTCCCCTCTCCCCAAAAAATTTTGGAAGGCAAATGTAGGCATCTTACTAATGGTAAAAATTTGCTTTCAAACCATGGGGCAAAACTATCACACATCATCCAAAAAATAGAGCAATTTTTATAAATCACAGCTAGAGATTGTGTCGATGTGCATGAAACACCAAACACTGACTTACCGATACACGATGGTTTCAGCTTGTTACTGCCTGTCTGTTGATGCACAGCAGAGTTATTATTCACTTTGTTGGATACCTAAAATTTTAATTTCCAGTGATTTGTCTGGGAGAAGTTAAAAAAAGAAGCCACCTGGACAAGTTCACACTGCTGGTTCCACAAAGTCTAATCTTTCTTTTTTTTGGGCAGACTACTTCATCTTTTACGGAGCCAATGAACGAATGTAATTTTAATTCCTCTTGCCCACAACTGATTTCACAATTTTTATTCACAATTGACCAGGTCCATTCTCATGGACCTGGTCAATTGTGGCTATCCAACCCATATATTGGACAAGTGCTTATTGCAGGCACAGGAGCTCTCAATCCACCCAAGGCAGTCATCAATGCATGACAACATACCTACCACCTACATTCCTGACTATCCGGGCATGTCGAGCCAGATTTCAAAAATCCTCCGGGAATACCGCATAAAAGGCATGCAACTACCCGGTAGAAGCTTGCATTCTCTGGTTTCTAACGAGAAGGCTCCGATCGCCCCTCTTCTGCACAGTGGTGTGGTATACCGCATAGCTGGCAAAGATTGTGGCAACTGCTACATAGGGGAGAGCTCGAGATGTCTTCAAGACCACCTTGCAGAGCACGACAGGTCAATTCCCCTTGGTGAAACTAACCAATCCGCAATCTCGAAACACTTCTGGTCAACCCACCCATGACCTTAATCCCAAGCGCGACTATGACGTGATTGACGAATCCCGACACTTTTGCCAGCGCCTCTGGATATCTCATGCAATTCAAGAACTATGAATCGCTGCAAGGGCACAAGGCTACACCCTATCTTAGAGGCAACTATCTTGAAACTGGATAAATGCTGGCATCAAATCCACACACATCCATGCAACAACAATGAGCAGCATCCTAGTAGTTGAATGTTTAATCTCATGCACGCACAACTCTGTATCTGTTAAATTTGTCTCTAACGTTTTGTGTTAGAATTTTGCTGAAGAAGGGGTCCATTTAACCCTGAAAGCTACATGTCATTTATTGTTTATTATTAAAACTTTACTGGATCATGGAATTTGTCTATTTATCTACAATGGGATGTAGTACAACAGGCCCATTTATCTACATGTGAGTCAATCTTTCTGAAATTCCATGCTTATGAAATATACATTTTGCTTCACCATGCTTAACTCTTTCTCAACTTTTCATATAATTTTAATTTCTGATGGCCATTATTACAGCCCTGCTGATTTAGAAAGACACGTTTGCCATGTATTGTAAAAGGAAAATAAGTCATAAAAAATTAATTTAAATAAATTTAATCGCAAAATTCAAAAAAAAAAAAAAAAACACACACACACTGAAAGTACTGAGGTATCCTGAGAATGAGCTCATATGATACCACAAAAAATGCATTAACTAGTGTGATGGTACAGCAGCGCAATAGAAACAATTACAATAAAATTGTAAACTCCTCTGGCTATGAAGGCAACACTGGGAATAAATGGATATTTATTAGAATACAGTATAGTAATACATTTATTGAAGCTGAAAGCCAGTATTGGAAATCATTTTCCCACAGAAAATGAGGTTGGGCTACATCAAACTTAACAATACAAGGAGAATGCTGATTGCAGCCAGTAACAAACTTTAATAGTTGTTCATCAGTTCATGTATATTTTTGTATCAAAGTCCATAATGTTGTTTGCAATCCTAAATGCAATTTACAGTAAAGGATGTTATGTGATGTTGTTTAAACAAAACAACAGCACATAACAGAGTAAATTTTTAGTTAGACTGAAATATAAATACTGAATTTATTGAAGTAAATATAGTAACTTATGGCAGCAGTGTACAAAGCAGATATATATATATTTCAAGGTTTCAATTGCTAGTTCTTTGAACACATGTCTTCTTCACATTTGCAGTGTGGTATGGTTGATTATTGGCACATTAGCTGCTATGGCTATAGTGCGCCTTCTTCACATTTGCTTTGGGACACATCACATCCACGAAATACCTGAAATCATAGTACAGTAGGGCCCTGCTTTTTGGCATTCCGCTAATATGCTGGTTTTCGATTATATCCATGTTTAATATGTTCCGTAGCTGAGTGGTCGTGGGTAGAAGTGCAGTAGCACACGTTCCTTGAGTAGACTGGGGTTCAAGCCCCTGACTACTAAATATGGTCGATCTGCCAGCCCACACTGGATCAGCATGGCAGATTATGGTCCATTTCCCTCAACATGAATTGAGGAGTCTTCCATCCTGCAGTGGGTTGACCTTTTTCATTACGTTCACCACTTGTTCTGCTTTTTCAGCATTACATGCTCAGCAGCCAAGTTAGGCACCATTTACTGTCAGTGATTCAGTCTGTTTACGGCATATGATAGTGTAAACATGTTATCAGGCTTTCATATGCATTCACAAGTGAAAAAAAGGCTATGTTTCACTTTTTGGCGATTTTGGCTTTACGGTGGGGGTCTGGTACCTAAACTGCCGTATGAGTGGGGCCTCTACTGTACAGAGAGGTATGTTATATTGAAGTTGCACAGTAATAACTTCTTTCTTTTTCTTATTTTATTAACAAATTATTTAAGAATACTTACTACATCACTGTGTTCACCATCATCCTGCATACCACCCATCCTGCACAGATAAAAAAACAATAGTAAAATTACAATGGAAAATCAAGACTATTTGCACTACAAATACTTAGATATTTTTCAAATATTTGAAATATTTTACTACACACCACTATATAATTCACTAATGTTTATATAATTGCTACATGCATTCATATGCATGCAATATTCTTTCCAAAAAAAAAATAAAATACTTCAATTACACACACACACACACACGCACGCACGCACACGCACGCACGCACGCACACAATGAAAATAATATTTAAAAGAGTAAGAGATTAGCTCATTCTTTTGCATAGAATGCTTCCAGTCTATGCTCTCCAAATGTAAACAAATAAAATAAACGGATAAAATAATTTTAATGAATTCTCTCACTCACAGAGGCGTGACTGATCCCAAGCACAACAGAATCAAAAGCCGAGAGCCCCAAATCGATCCCTAAACACAACAAACCAACTCAGGAAAAACCATGAGTGCAAGAAGACATTCTGTCAGAATAATTAAAATTGGAGAAGCATATACAAGAATAAATAATTGAATAATAAATAATAATTAATTTCCAATTTTAACTGTTTTAATTATTCTGACAGAATGTCTTCTCGCACTCATGGTTTTTCCTGAGTTGGTTTGTTGTGTTTCAGGGTCGGGTTGGGGCTCTCGATTCCACTGTGCATCGGATCGGTCATGTCTGGGTGAGTGAGAGAATTCATTAAAATCATTTTATCCATTTATTTTATTTTATTTTATTTGTTTACATTTGGAGAGCATCGACTGGAAGCATTCTACGCAAAAAACTGAGGATATCTCTTACTCTTTTAAATATATTGTTACAACATAGAAGTTATTGAGCCTAGTAGCTCTGTATTTTTTTTACAAATAATGAAAATAATTATCCTCAACAGTGAAAAAATTAGAATGAATAGAAGTGGCAAATGGTGCAAGAAAGCAAGTTTATATTGCATCAGCCAAAAAGCGCAACACTTCAACCATCCTTACCCTCCAAGAATTTGTCTAACTCTCCCTTGAATTTATTCAAACCATCCACTTCCACAACAACAGATGGAAGTCTATTCCAACAATCAACCACTTGCTGGCTGAAGGCAGACTTCCACACGTCTATCCTGAAACTATCCTTTGTCAAATTAAATTTATGTCCCCTCATGTGTGTAGTCTCAGCAATAGGAAGAATGTCATTCACATTCAGCTTAGTCAATCTATTCAAAGATTTAAACACCTCAACCAGAATGCCCTACAGGTACCTAAGTCTCCAAGCACTGCAATTTGCAGAACTGAAGCCTTTCTAGGCAAGAGCACCCTTTTGTACCCTTCACCAATCTGGTTGCCCTTCTCTGCACCCATTCCAGCAGCTCTTCATCCTTCCTAAAGTGAAATCTCCAGATCTGTTATACAATACTCTAGAGGCAACCTAACCATAGCCTTGTGCAAAGGGATAATCACCTCCTTATGCCTACTAGCAAAGTTTCTGTATCATTGATAAAATCCCATGAGCTGTCCTGGCAGCAAGTCAGCACTGCTCAGAGAATTTCATATCTGACTGCACAATTGCCCCTAGGTCATTTTAATTTTCTACTACCTTGAGTGCAGTTCCACACAGTTGATAAGTTACTCTGAGATTACTGCTACTCGTATGCAGTACCTTACATTTGTCAATGTTAAACTTCGACGGCCATACCTCATCCCATCAACCTAATTTTTCCAAACCTTGTTGCAGTAGCATAGTCATTACTTTCGTTTAGTAACGAATGGGCCTGGAGTACTGGGGTCCCTAGTTTATAATATATGTAAGTTAGTTATAATCCAGTTTAATACAAATATATACTAACAAAATCAGTAGCTTTCGAGATGAGTGTCTCTTTGTCAACTGACAAATTAAATAGAAATACAACGAGCTGAATGAGGCACGTTAATTTGGCAATCCGGCTTGCCAAAACTGACCAGTCCGCGGTCGCAGAACATTTTTGGGCCACCAACCACGATCTTGACCCCAAACGCGACTTTGAAATAGTAGACCACTCACGACACTTTCACCACCGCCTATGGCTAGAGTCACTCAACATAGTAAACAATTCAAAGGCATTAAATCGCCAGAAAGGCATACGTCTACATCCCATCCTAGAGACAACCGTTTTATTGCTGGACGATCAGTGGTGTAGAAAGCAGCGCACGTCCGTGCAACAACAATGACGCATGATTAACGTGCCTCACTCAGCTCACTGTATTGTTGTATTTAATTTGTCAGTTGACAAAGAGACACGTGTCTCGAAAGCTACTGATTTTGTTAGTATATATTTGTATTAAACTGGATTATAACTAACTTACGTATATTATAAACTTTCGTTAATCGCCCTGCCAATCTTTGTATCATCTGCAAACGTTCACATTAAGGCTGATATACCTTCATCAATATCATTAATAAATATTGGAAACAACAATGGGTTCAGCACTGAACCCTGGAGAACTCCACTGACAACATTAGTCCATGAAGAGCAGTACCCATTCATAATTTCACTCTGTCTTCTTCCATTTAACCATCCCTTTATCCATAGTAGTAACTTGCCCTTAATGCTACATTGCTCCAGTTTATACAGCAGTCTTTTATGTGCAACAGTATCAAAAGCCTTCCGTGAAATAAAAGTATATAATATCAAAATTATTTTTTGCATCCAATTTCTTGGTCACTGCATTATAATATAACCTATCAGATTGGTTAGACAAGACTGTCCCTTGACAAATTCATGCCGTGACTGCAGTAACAATGTAATAAACTACATGGGCATTTTTTCTCTCTCTCAAAATGGATGTCATTCAGATCAGTTGTATTTAAAAATAGAATCACAAAAGAGATGCCATCGTTGGTAGGTCGAACCAAAGCTTAGGAGGAAAGTACCTCTTTTTTTTGCGACAAATTGCAATGAACAAAAAGCAACCCGAAATTCTTTTCATAATACCACATGTCAATACATAGCTTCAATGAGCTTTTGGCATTACTAATAAAATTGTGAAAACAGATAAGTTACTGTTTTGTTAATTGTCTTCTGTAGGCATAATTCATTTTTGTTGTGCTAGCAGAATTTAAACTGCCTAATTAATATATCATTAACAGCAGAAGAAACTTTGCCTTACCCATTTAATGAACTACTTTGAAACAAATGGTATTACCACAAATATATTTTTTTTTCCATCATTTATTTAAAATGAGACTACCTACTGCCTGATGAGGGATCAGAAAATGTTGAAAAGGGGTTGTCATAGCAGTGTCCCATCATTAAATAAATGGTAGATTATCCATTTGGTTTGAAAGTAGTGTAATACTGGGGAAAATTGTTGTGAAGCTGGTGTTTTGTTTTTTAGACATATCTGCTACTTACTGCCACATGGCACCATTGTGCATTATGCCTGTACAGTTGTACAAACTGTATGTTTAGGCCATCTACATATTGTGCAGGGTGACAAACCCAAAACAACTATGAGAACAAACCCTACCCTCTCCAGTTGAAATTGGCCAACCGTAGCCTTGATTGGGAGGCCTTTAGAAATTCCTCCTCTCTATGATGATATTCAAACCCACATCCCTCAAAATGAGTGAAGAGTGGTGAAGCCACTACTGTATACTATCACGGACTTTTTTTAAAGACAAGCCTTGAACACATCATTTGAGGTGCTTAAGGCTTTCAATGAGTAAACTTAATGATGATAGTATTCTAACTCTTTCTCATACAACATACACAAGAAGGAGACATAACTTTAAAAAGATGGCTGTAGAAAAGATATGTGAACATTTGCTTTCAGCCAGAGAGTAAATGATTGTTGGAACAAAATACAAGTAAATTAAAAGAATTAGAGAAATTATTTAAGATGGACAGAGATAAGGTGAATATATTTTGTTATTATTATTATTTTTGATGCTATATAAGCTTGCTTCCTTGAATCATTTTCCAGTACTAATACTATATACGAGGGCAGTGGCCATGACATGCTTGTTTTAGTTTAAGCTTGAGTTCTTTCTTATTTACTATATTGTTCAAATAGTACAGGGACATCTACTGGCAATTTGCCGGACAGCAATCATTTAACATAAATACAATCTTTTTGAGGTTCCCAAGTGCTGGCAAATCCCCTTGAGTAGTGTTTTTGGATTATTAATTCTCTAAATTTTTATTAATTTACAAAAAAAGTGGTGCTCATTCATATGTGAGCTTACCTTTTCTTTGGGCAGGAGTCATGGGTTTGCAATGTTGAAGGTAGGTAGGTGGTGCTTCGTCATCTCCCTTATTTTATTTCAGTCTAATTTCATTTTTAAGTTGTCTTAGTACACAGGAGCACAAGTGTACTTTACCAAGTTTATTTTGCATATCAATTCCTATAGCAGAATAGTTATTCTTTTTTTCTTCCTCTAAAGAGATCTTCATCATGGTTTTATTATAGCTTTACATTATTATCTCCTCGTATTCACAGATGTTGTCTACTTGAAAGGTTTGGAGGGAAAAATAATCACGTTTACTGCAAAACAGAGGTTCTATACGCTATGCATCCAATTCAGAGGTTGAATTGGATGCATAGCGCAAAAAAAACTGACCTTGAAATGAAAACCAATTGATAGGAAAGTGTGAAAATTCAGTACACCTAGCAGGAAAAAAATAATTCAACTGCTACCCAGAGGCATTATGTTTTATTGCATTTATTGGTCTTTTGACCCTGAAAACTTGAAAATGTATACAGTTTTTCTTTTAATACTGGTTGGGGTTCTATGAATTAACATCAAAGCAATTCAGTGTGCTCCCTCATTTTGCCTGTAAAGTAATCTCTAAGAATGTTTGCCTTTGTGCAGTATGGTGGAAGAGGGTTCTTGAGACTGATTGTTCTAGCACTTGAAGAGATCTTAAATTCTTCTTGCATAAGATTTGAACTTAGACCTTTCTAAATATATGGAAAGTAAGAAATCCACTCAGCCAGTGATAACTTAATACTATTGTCATGCAAACTAAAAAATATAGAACCTTGCAGTTTAACTTTGTCATTTTCTGATCTGCTTAGTTGAAAGTTTTTGAGAGAGAGATCTCGATTTGTAGATTACATGATCACAAAAACAAGGTATCATACTGAACTCCATGTGGTTTGCACTTAATCATGTTTTACCCATTGCAATCCAGCATTTTATCATCTACTCAATCTAACTTGTTAGTTATATACAACATAAGGAAATTTTGCTGTAGCTATATAATTTTTTCATTGGCCTAGAAATACCTGCTGATCAATCACTTTCCCATGTGATTTTAACAATTGGAATTCACCAATTGTTTATTATTACTAAAAATTAATCAGCTCAATGCATAATCTTATTTCCTCTAATGAGGCCTGCAGCATCATTACATTTGATGCTGCAGGCCTACAATAGTTCTACTAGTAAATGTCATTGGTAGCGAATGTGTAAATTACCAAACAAAATAACATTATCAGCTGTTGAGATTCTTTTTCATTTCATATAGAAGTCAAAATAAAATTACGATTTTAGTTGCAAATTAACAGCCATACCCTTTTTTGCCAATAGAAAATGCAAATTAGCATCTCACAAATTATGATAACAGTCCAAAGCAATATAAAACTGTGATATTCTCTATCCCAGTTTATATAACAACCTTCAAGGCACTAAAAAATCATTTAAAATTTTAAGGTCAGCTTATGTACCATATATAAAACATATAGGGTAGATGACTCTCATCGATTGGTGCAATACCACCACTTTGCTTATTGGAGGCTTGAAGTGGTGAAACCCATGTTTAGTCTCTAGAGCAAAGCTTCCGACATCCCCCCCCCCCATACTTCTCTTTCAACCCATGCACGGTACTAAGTACTATAAGTTTTGATACCTTTATGTGTTTGGGGTTTCCATAAAAAAAAATAATAATAATAAAACCCTGACCTTCAATTAAAGGCATATTCTAAAGAATAGAATAACATGAATTTATATATTTATGCGTATTACTCGCATATTTACAATTTATTTTAGAAAACTCTTTAAAATCCAGTTCCTCCAGGGAATGAGAAGTGCTGGATTTAAAAATTTAAAAATTTTCTGGATTTTTGAGACATTTCAACAAATATTAACACTAACAAATGAATATATTGACATCTGTAACTGTTCTGCTGTGACTAAAAGAAAGTACTAGGGGTTAAAATGTAAACAGTCAATTTATTACCACATTTATTAAATGTGGTAATACACCAAATGTGGTAAAATATCAATGGTTGTGCTTCAGAGAAAAAAATACTTTCTCAATGGAGAATAAGAAAAAAAATTAATAATTCTCCTTAAGGAATAATTATTATAATGATGCCGTCTATCAGTTTACATGGCATTTTGCTTTTAATATTTTACTGTGGACAAATTCAATTTTGTGCACATAATAAAGATTTCAGTTTGGTTTTTGCCATTATTATAACTATAGCATGGGGTCAAAGTCACTGACTTGGCCTTCGCTTCCACAGCATTAATATGAAGTAGGAATGCAAAGTGAATGACCTTAAGCCACTTGTTGCTTTCCTCCTTACTTTAGTCATGCAACTGATCAGCTGTATGGCTAGTTATAAATGGCAAAAAATCAAAATATCTTTAGTTCTATGAAATTAAATCTATTCTTTGTGCACATCAGTGTGTCACTGTTCATAGAAGAGGCTAACCATGGCATATTAACAATACATTAACCATAGCATACATATTAATGTGTATGGAAGAAATTAATCATAGCATAAATGAAGAAAACATTTGCTAGCTTACTGATATTTTTCTTTGTTCTCAGCTATTCTAAACTAAATTGACATCAAACTGGTGGCCAGCTCATACAACAAGTGCTGTATAATCATGCACATAAATTTAAGTTTTAAGGGCAGTTAGCCACTAAGTTATAAAATTTACTGAATAAGAAACAGCACTAAAGGAGAGAAATTCTAACTTACAATATAGCTAAAGTTATATGGCCTAGGGGAATTTTTTTTAGGTTGTTTTCAGGACTCTGTCCTTTTATCTGTTTTTGCAGCTACAAAGATTTAAAACTTCACTGATAATGCAATGGTCAAAATTCTCACAGCAGAACAAACATGCCTTTGTAACAAGTTGCTCTTGTTAAAAAGTTGTCTTGACTAAAATGGATAAGACTATTATAGACAGTCAATTCATGACTAACTGGTCACTCAGATAGCAGGTGGTCTCTAGTGACAACACTGAGACAAAACAAAGAGCTTTAACTGTATTGCAACTTTGAAAACTGATTTTGTATAACACATGGCACTCACATTGAACAACTTCACAACTTTTTCTGCATGTTGCAACCAGAGACCACCTACTATCTGATGAGGGACCAGTTGAACTTGAAAGAAGATGGCATAGCAGTCTCATATTTTAAATAAATGCCTGGTTACCTCTTTGGCAAGTTACCTGTTTTAAAGTAACAATTGGTATAAAAGCAATTTTGTTCTGTTGTGAGAATTAAGATCATTGCATTATCTAAGCAGTTTAAACTTTGCTGGTTGAAAAACAGATAAAGGGTCAAGGTAGTCCTGTAAGAAGCTTATAGATAATTTTACCTCTTTTTTTGCAGATTCTTAAAAACAAATGGTCGATGGAATTCTTTAAGAAATTAAGAAAGCAATCTAGCGATTGCTTTCTTAATGTTTACGGATCGCAAAATGTTAATTTATTTGTAAAATGAGCTGGATTTTATAATTCCAGGTTGTAAAGTGCTTGAATTAAACAAATATTGTTCATTGCTCACAAAGGCATATTATCATTGCTCACCTTTAAAAATAAACAATTTGTTAATCTCCTCAATCAGATAACATCAGGATGTTTTTGGGTTTGAGTTATTTCAAAATAAAGAAATAATAAAATCAAATCAATTTGTGGTAATGTACTAAACAAGCAATGGCTAGACACAATCAAAACCCACTATACATATAAATAGCATCAATAAGAAAGATGCAATATTATAACATATGAAATGTTAGTTCTACGCAGGTTTCTGTTTGTGATATCATACACAAGAAATACACTTACTGATTTCTTGACAGATTACTATGCAGCATAATAAAATGTCACAAAACTTTAAAAAGAACTAAATAATTTAATTAAAGAGCAGACAGTGATTCTTAAAGCAAATTTTACTGTTACACTACTACACGAGATGACTGCAAAAATAGCATTAGCATTAGTAAAGGCACATGATGCAAGAAAGCAAGCTTATATAGCATCAGCCAAAAAAAAACACACCTGCTAGCTAAAGGCAAACTTCCACACATCTACCCTACAACTGCCTTTCCTCAATATGAATTTATGCCCTCTCAGGCAATTATTCTGAGCAAGAGGGAAAATCCCATCAGCATTGAGCATGCTCAAACCATTCAAGGCTTTATACACCTCAATCAGATCACCTCGCTCGCAGGTGCCTAGTCTCCAGACACTGAAATTTGCAAAACTTAAGCCTTTATTTGTAAGAGCAACCCTTTGTTCCATTCACTAATCTTGTTGCCCTTCTCTGCACTTGTTCCAGCAGCTCTACATCCTTCCTAAAATGAGGCCTCCAGACCTTTATACAGTACTCAAAGTGTGGCCTGACGATTGCCTTATACATAGGGATAATCACCTCCTTATCCCTGCTAGAAAAATTCCTGTATATTATTGACAAGACAACATGGGCTACTCTTGCAGACCATCTGCACTAGTCAGCAACTTCATATCTGCCTGCA